>NC_069783.1:147379214-147555828 GCF_027406575.1 Nycticebus coucang | reverse complement strand
AAAGAAGGACCTGAGGCCTGCTGGGATCGCTCCCGCCTGTAATCCTAGCCTTTGGGAGGCCGAGGTGGGTAGATGGCCTGAGCTCATGAGTCTGAGACCAGCCTGAGCCAGAGCAAGACTTCGTCTCTAAAAACAGCTGGGCGTTGTGGCGGGTGCCTATAGTCCCTGTTGCTTGGGAGGCTGAGGCAAGAGAATTGCTTAAGCCCAAGAGTTTGAGGTGGTTGTGAGCTGTAATGCCAGGGCACTCTACCCAGGGCGACATAGTGAGACTCTGTCTCAAAAAAAAAAGGAAAGAAAGCTGGGTGGGAGTGCTAGTGATTTGAGTGGGTCCAGTAGAGGGACATCCCTTCCCTATGCCGCCTTTTTTCTTCTGGCTTCTTTTTTTTTTTTTTTTTCAGATTAATGTGAGGGTATAAACAACTAGGTTACAGGGTTTGCATTTGTTACACAGAGTCCTCTGTGTCCTGTCTACACTCAGGAGGCGTGCCATATACCCTTACATTGTTCCCATTAGGTAGGAGCACACCCCTCCCCCTCCCTCCTCCCCTCTCACCCCCTTCTTTCTTCTTCCCCCCAAATTGACTTGAGTTTTTCCCTTATGTGGGTGTGTGTCATTAGATCATCTACTGGCTTCATTTGAGGATTGAGTACATTGGATACTTGCTTTTCTGGTTTTTTTTTTTAATTTAATTTAATTTTTTTTTGTAGAGACAGAGTCTCACTTTATCACCCTCAGTAGAGTGCTGTGGCATCTCAGCTCACAGCAACCTCCAACTCCCAGGCTTAGATGACTCTCTTGCCTCAGCCTCCCAAGTAGCCGGGACTACAGGCACCTGCCACAACGCCTGGCTATTTTTTTTTTTTTTTTTTTTTTTGCTGCAGTTTGGCCGTGGCCGGGTTTGAACCTGCCACCCTCGGTATATGGGGCTGGCGCCCTACCCACTGAGCCACAGGCGCCACCTGCTTTTCTGTTCTTGTGATACTTTACTGAGAAGAATGTGTTTCAGCTCCATTCAGGTTAATACAAAAGATGTAAAGTCTCTGTCTTTTTATGGCTGAATAGTATTCCATGGCATATATACACATCACAGTTTGTTGGTCCCTTCCTGGGTCAGTGGACATTTAGGTTGTTTCCACATCTTGGCAATTGTGAATTGAGCTGCTGTAAACAGTCTAGTGCAAATGTCCTTATAATAAAATGATTTTTTTCTTCTGGGTAGGTGCCGAATAATGGGATTGTGGTATCTGCTTCTGGCCTTAATAGTCACTTCCTTTCCTTAGTCTGGAGTCCTGCGGCCAGGAGGGCCTGTGTATGGGACTGCAGTTAAGTTGTAAGTTCTCACCCTTCTGGGAGGAGGTAACAGCAGCTTGAGATGTCCCGGCCTGCGGGTCTGCCCTGGGGTTGAGAGGGTTCCCCATCCAGAGTGGATGAATGGGCATTTTAGAAGCCTTCTCAGGTTGCCAAACAATAGGTCTGGATTTTGGCTGAGACTGCTGCTTTTTGGATCAAGGCTCGGGGTGGTGGTGGATTAAATTAACTGAACCCCCGAGGAGTTCTTGACCCTGACTGGAATGCAGCTGTTGTGGTTCAAAGAGGGTTTTTTTCCCTTTGAAAAACGTAGTTATTTTAATTAAAATACGTTATCGACATAACATGTTATAGGCAGTCATTTTTATTGTGGTAAAATACTATATATACTGGGTGGCCATGAAGTTTGGGTGTAGTTTGTTTGCCTGCCTTTCAAATTGCACACGAACTTTACAGCCACCCTGTAGAGTAGAAAATTTTGCCATTTTATTCTTTTTTAGGTGTGCAGTTCAGTGTGGCATTAACTACGTCACATGGTGGTGCACCCATCATATCACTGTTGATTTCTACAGCTTTTACCTTCTTCTTCCCCAAACCAAACCTCGGCACCTATCCTACACTCCCCATTGCCCCTCACTCCCAGCCCTGGGAGCCGCCACCATTCAACTTTTTGTCTCCGTGAATAGTATTTCATATAGATGAAATCATATAGTATTTGTCTTTCTTTGGCTTATTTCACTCAAGTAGGGTTTGTTTGTTTGCCTGTTTGTTTCCTGAGACAGAGTCTCACTCTGTCACCTGGGCTGGAGTGCAGTGGTATCTTCAGAGCTCACTATAGCCTCCAACTTCTGGATTCAGGTGATCCTCCTGCCTCAGCCTCCCAAGTCGATGAGACTACAGATGCTGGCCACAACACCCAGCTTGTTTTTCTATTTTGTAGTAGAGACAGAGTTGCCCTCTTTCTCCTGACCTCAAGCAATCTTCCGTCCTGGGCCTCCCAGAGTGCTGGGATTATAGGTGTGAGCCACTAAGCCCAGTCTCAAGTAGGTTTTTGAAATTCCTTGGAGCAGCACTCTAATTCTGAATGCCCCATCTCTGATCCTTAACAGGTGTCTTCTCTTTAGGAAAACACCTGTTAGTGACGGCTCTATCTCCTTGGCTTACACACCCACAGTTTTGAAATGTCCCAGGGCAATCTTTTGCTGACACTGAAGCCAAGCCAGGTGTCAAATGCTTCACTGACATGTCACTGTCCTCATCCAAAAAGTCAGGGGTTAGACTGGGTCCCTGCTGAAGCTCTTTGTTTTGATTCTTTCATTTTTTTCTTTATACTTAAAAATTATTGTTACCATTATTATTATTATTATTATTATTTTTTGAGATAGAGTCTTATTATGTCACCCTCAGTAGAGTGCTGTGGTGTCACAGCTTACAGCAAACTCTTGGGGATAAGCGATTCACTTGCCTCCGCCTCCCAGGTAGCTGGGACTATAGGTGCCAGCCACAATACCAGGCTATGAAAAATTATTATTTTATTTATTTATTTATTATTTAAGACAGATTTTCACCATGTTGCCCTCAGTAGAGTGCCATGACGTCATGGCTCACAGCAACCTCAAACTCTTGGGCTTAAGCGATTCTCTTGCCTCAGCCTCCCAAGTAACTGGGACTGCAGGCACCCGCCACAACGCCTGGATATTTTTTTATTTTTTGGTTGTATTTGCCATTGTTGTTTGGCAGGCCCGGGCCGGGTTCGAACCTGCCAGCTCCGGTGTGTGTGGCTGGCGCCCTAGCCGCTGAGCTACAGGCACTGAGCCTTAAAAATTATTATTAACACAACTTTTCCCATCTCTTTTCTCTTTACCCTGGTTTATGCCTCCCTTTTTTTTTTTACCAGGCCACCACCTCTCCTCCCTGTCTGATCATTCAGGGGTATTTGTTGAGCGTCTCCTATGTGCCAGGCACGGGCTCCATGGAAATTTTTCTCTTGCCTTTATTCATGGATTTGTCTCCAAAGGCCTTGTCTTTTGAAAAACAACCAAAAAAAAAAACAAACCTTAGTAACTCGAGGCGTCTTTTAAACCTAACCGTATAGCTGCCTTCTTTAACGCTGTGTTTGCAGCTATTTCCTGTTAATCCTGTGTCTGTCTGGCTTCCTTCTTCAGGATGATGGGATCCTTAAAGCAAGCACAGTGTGTCCTGCTGTGGCGTCCTGTGGGCTGTGTGGCTTCAGCAGTATTTGATGTGATGATGATGCATCTGAGCCCATGTGGGTCTGTCAGTGTCTCAGGCCCTGTGGGTGTTGGTGGGTTGAAGATGGGATGTGAAACCACCTCTGAGGTTTTAATTTGCTTAGACTCGGGCGTCCCTGCTCTGGCCCATTGAATCCCATCTACTAAGGGGCAGTGGCTTCTGGGGCCCAGCGACACCTGGTTATGTTTCCTTTTTTGCTAAGGGTTGATCATCTCAGCCTCAGAGAGCTTGTCCATTCTCAGACTGGGGCCTGCAAGTTGCTCTCTTAGCTTGTAGAGCTTGCTGCTGTGCCCTTGCAAAATGACTGTGATGCAGATAGTGGCTGGTGCCTGAGGGAAGGGCAGCTAGGAGTGATGTGCCTGCCAGGGCCTGGGTGGGGAGCCTGGGACACCCCATAACTAATGTGTGGTCAGCCGGGTGAGGTGGCTCAAACCTGTAATCCCAGCACTCTGGGAAGCCGAGGTGGGTGGATTGCCTCAGCTCACAGGTTCGAGATCAGCCTGAGCCAGAGCGAGACCTCGTCTCTAAAAACAGTGGGGTGTGTGGCCAGCGCCTGTAGTCCCAGCTACTTGGGAAGCTGAGGCAAGAGAATCACTTGAGCCCAAGAGATGCCATGGAATGACAGGGAATGACAAAGTGAGACTCTGCCTCAAAAAATGAACAACAACAACAACAAAAAACAGGCCAGCCGTGCTGGCTCACGCCTGTAAACCTACCACTCTGGGAGGCCAAGGCAGGTGGATTGCTGAGCTCACAAGTTCGAGACCAGCCTGGGGAAAAGCGAGACCCCATCTGTACTAAAAATAGAAAATAAAACTGAGGCAGGAAGATCGCTTGACCCCAACAGGTAGAGCTGTGACACCATGGCACTCTACCCAGGGCGATAGCTTGAGGCTCTATCTGAAAAAAAAAAAAAAAAAAAATGTGTGGTAAATAGGACTTCCGTGGAGGTAACTTTGTGGGCCCTCAAAACATTCTTGTAAAGTCCCTGGGGCAAGATTATTGTTGTAATCACATGCTCTCTACTGATGGGGTCTGAGACAAACACACAGGCCTAGGATAACCCACCCAAGGGCAGGACGCAGAGGAAGCAGCGCTGGCCTCACTCTTCAGACTGAGCCGATTCACGAGAGCAGACGGCGTGACTTGCAGAGGTAAAGAAGACCTCAGTCAGTGGCTCAGCACACACGTTTTAGGCACCTGCTGTGTCAGGCACAAGACGGTGCTGAGTAAGTACCATGACACAGCCCTCCCAGCCTGTCATCTTCAGTCTGACAGGAGACAGCCACGTAAGCCTAAGTGCCACGAGAATCATCTGATCCCAGTCTTTTTTTTTTTTTTTTTTTGAGACAGAGTCTTACTTTATTGCCCTCGGTAGAGTGCGGTGGCGTCACAGCTCACAGCAACCACCAACTCCTAGGCTTAGGCGATTCCCTTGCCTCAGCCTCCCAAGTAGCTGGAACTACAGGCACCCGCCACAACGCCCGGCTATTTTTTGTTGCAGTTTGGCCGAGGCCGGGTTCGAACCTGCCACCTTTGGTATATGGGGCCCATGCCCTATCCACTGAGCCACAGGCACCACCCACTGATCCCAGACTTTATGCAGGTCCTGGAAAGCTTCAGCCATCTAGGGACTTGAACTCCTTTTCCTTTTTTTGCAAATCTCCCGAGACACAGATTTCCTAACTCCTGATACCTGTTTCTGGGGCATTTTGCTGAAGCTCCTCCAGCAAGCTGTGCGTCCGGGGCCCAAGAAGACAGACCTTGGAAGGGCACTACCTGCCTATCCACCTTTTCCCATCCAACAATCAAGGGCCGCGAATGTCGACCTGCTGCTGACTGTGGTCTGGCGTGAACAGGTTCTGGGAGGTTGAGGTCTGGCTGGGGAGATGCTGTGGGGATGCATAGAGACAGTCAGCTGTGTGCCCTGGGAGCCAGGTGTGTGACCAGGGAGTATCAGGAAGGAGCCATCTCTAGGCAGGCCGGGAGATAGCTGAGGGTACCCGGGAAGAAGAGAGGGAGACTGGGCAGCAGTCACAGTGGGAGGCAGCTAGGGGAGCCAGGAACAGAGCAGCCCGAGGGCCTTCTGGATTCACTGGCTGTTGGCCAGAGAAGAGCTTTTGAAGATTCACTTCACTCCGAAGGCCTGACACGTTCCCTCTCTGAAAGTGCTGCTGTGGTCACCTGGTCAGCCTGTAGAGTAGAGGGAGATTCTCTGCACAGTTGGTCAGCCTGTAGAGTAGAGGCAGATTCTCTGCACTCAGCAAGGCACCAGTGAACATTCTTGACTCAGCCTAGAGGCAACATAGGTTGACCCAGTCTGGGGAAGGAACGTAGACTCTGAAGGCAACCGATCTGGGCTTGCCTGGGAGTCCCGGCTCTTGCTGCCACATGGGCTTGCAAAGGGGCTTGGCCCTCCCTTGGCCTCTGTAAGCTGGAGAGGACGGCTCCCTCCTTGGGGGGCTTCGTGGGAGCAGTGAGCGTCAGGCCTTAGCCGCCTCTTGCCAGGTCTCACGGAGTCTTCTGCTCACACGTCTAACGTCAGTTGATAACACCATTTAGCAAGACATTTTAAGGAGAAGCCTAATTTCGTGTAGACATTTCACCTACGGCCAGTGCCTGCCCAGTGGGAGCTCCGGGGAGTCCCATGGGGCTGCCGTGGGCCTCTCACCGCCTCCCTTCTCTCTTCCCTGTCCTCGTCCTGGACTTTTCGTGGAGTGCTTACATTTTATTTATTTTGTTTTTTGAGACTTCATGGATGTGGAAAGATGTAGACAATGAGCCCACCTGCTGCTCAGCTGTGTTCTGCACTCAGCAGGGTCTCTTCTCTCTCCCTCGTTTTCACTTTTTTTTTTTAATTGTGCGAAAATCCACAACATAAAATTTCCTTTCTTAGCCACGTTTTTTTTTTTTGGAGACAGTCTCACTATGTCGCCCTTGGGAGAGTGCTGTGGTGTCACAGCTCACAGCAACCTCAAACTCCTGGGCTCAAGGGATTCTCTTGCCTCAGCCTCCCAAGTAGCTGGGACTACAGGCACCTGCCATAACGCCCTGCTATTTTTTTGTTGTTGCTGTTGCAGTTGTCATTGTTTCGCTGACCCAGGCTGGGTTCGGACCCGGCAGCCTGGGTGTACATGGCCAGCACTGTAACCACTGTGCTACAGGCGCCAAGCCTATTTTTTATTTTTTGGAGAGAGAGTCTTACTTTGTCGCCCTTGGTAGAGTGCAATGGCATCATAGCTCACAGCAACCTCAAATTCTTGGGCTCAAGTGATCCTCTCATCTCAGCCTCCCAAGTAGCTGAGACTATAGGTGCCCGCCACAACACCCAGCTATTTTTAGAGATGGGTTCTGGCTCTTACTCAGGCTGATCTCAAACTTTTGAGCTCAAGCAGTCCACCCACATCAGCCTCCCAGAGTGCTAGTATTACAGATGTGCACCACCATGCCCCGCCTTAACCACTTGTAAGTGTACAGTTCAGCAGTGCTCGGCATCTATTGTTTGTTTGTTTTTTTTTTTTTTTGCAGTTTTTGGCTGGGGCTGGGTCTGAACCTCCCACCTCTGGCATATGAGGCCAGCGCCCTACTCCTTTGAGCCACAGGCGCTGCCCCATCTATTGTTTTTTTTTAAAGGCAGAATTGGGCTGGGCTCAGTGGCTCATGCCTATAATCCTAACACTCTGGAAGGCCAAGACAGGTGGATCACTTGAGCTCAGGTGTTCAAGACCAGCCTGATCCAAAGGGAAGCCCCATCTCTACTAAAAATAGAAAAACTATCTGGACATTGTAGTGGGTGCCTATGATCCCAGCTACTTGGGAGGCTGAGGCAAGAGAATCTCTTGAGCCTGAAAGACTGAGGTTGCTGTGAGCTATGGTAGCACCGTGGCACTCTAGCCTGGGTGACATAATGGGACTCTGTCTCAACAACAACAGCAATGACAACAATAAAGAGACAGAACTGATGAGAAAACACTGCTTTTCTTCAGGAGGAGTTTGTCCAGTGCTGACGTCCTACCAGATGTCCAGGGAGATAGGAGGATGGTTCAGACTCAGCCCTTGACCGGGGCGTGAGGAGCCTGTAGCCCTGGGTGAGAACAGGGACATACAGGTACCTAAAATAATCTTAACTGGGCAGATTTTGAGGCTCTGTGGAGGGGTCAGTGCCGTGGAACATGGGAAACCTCCTGTCTGTCCTGCTTCTTAGGGGAAGGGGCTGTGGAGGGTCAGCCAGCTGCCCCCTGACAGTCGTTGCTCTGTGTCTGTGGGGGACTGGTTCCAGGACCCTCCCTCAGCCCCCATGGATACCAAAATCTTTGGTTGCTCAAGTCCCTTACATCAAATGGTGTTGTATCTGCATAATGTATACCCTTCTATCTACTTTATTTATTTATTTTATTTTATTTATTTATTTATTTTTTTTGCAGTTTTTTTTGCCTGGGGCTGTGTTTGAACCCACCACCTCAGGCATATGGGGCTGGCGCCCTACCCCTTTGAGCCACAGGCTCCACCCTCTACTTTATTTTTTCTAGAGACAAGGTCTTACTCTACCCAGGGCAGAGTACGGTCGCACAATCACAGCTCAAGCTCACTGCTCCTGGAACTCCGGAGCTCAAGTGATCCTCCTGCCTCAGCTCCCCAAGTTGCCGAGACTGTAGGTGTACACCACCATGCCTGGCTAATTGTTAAATTTTTTATTTTTATTTTTTTAGAGATTGGGTCTTTTGGTATTGCCCAAGCTGGTCTCAAACTCTTGGCCTCAGGTGACCCTCTCCTCTCAGCTCCCCATGTACTTTAAATAATTAAAGTAGATTACTTTAAGTAATCTAGCACTCTAGATTACTTAATGTAGTTGAGTGACCCAGAACAATGTTTCTGTTGGTTGACAGACCGCATATATAAAAGTGATTCCATTAAGACTGTATTTTTACTGTTCTTTTCTCTGTTTAGATATGCAGATATTTAACAGTGTGTTACAGTTGCCTACAGTATTCAATACAGTACATTCAATAATGTACGGGCTTATCGCCCAGGAGCAGTAGGCCACCCCATACAGCCTAGTAGGCAGCAGCACATGCCGTGGTGTTCCTAATGACGAATTTACGAATTTCTCAGAACATAATCCTGTTATTGACTGTATCTAATACAATGTAAATGCTACATAAATAGTTGTTACATTGTGTTATTGGTATTTTTTTTTTTAATTGCTGATTGTTATTTTTTCCCAATAGTTTTGATTCAAGGTTGAATCTACATGTGTAGAACTATATGTGTGCTCAGAAAAGAATAGACCCCGAGGCCCGGCACGGTGGCTAACTCTGGGAGGCCCAGGTGTGTGGATACTTGAGCTCAGGAGTTTGAGACCAGCTTGAGCAAGAGCAAAACCCCATCTGTACTAAAAATAGAAAAACTAACCTGGCGTTGTGGCGGGCACCTGTAGTCCTAACCTCTTGGGAGGCTGAGACCAGAGGATCGCTTGAGCCCAGGAGTTTGAGGTTGCTGTGAGCTATCATGACGCCATGGCACTCTGCCCAGGGTGACAGAGTGAGACCCTCCCCCCCCCCAAAAAAAAAAGAAAAGAATAAAAGATAGCAGACTGTGGTTGGAGAATTGGTGTATGATGTAGACAACAGAGAAGGTGAGGGTGGGTAGGAGGCTTGGGGTCATCCAGTGTAGCGTTCAGAAGACAGCTGAGGGCGCTGTGTAGGACATCACTGAAGGTCATTGAGCAGGGGAGGGGATGCCTTTGGAGTTTTACCCAAGGAAGGGGAATTTGGCATAGTGTGTGTGATTGTCCAGTGGGAGTTAGGAACCTGGGCTCGTCGTCTTGAAGGGAGATGGGAGGAGAGGGCTGGAGCTGACCAGGAGAGTGAGCTGACTGTGGGGTGGGGGTGACCGAAGAGGTGAGGCTGTTTGAGCATGGGAGGGGGCTGTGCTGGGTCTTGGAGAGAGAAGCCAAGACTGGAGAGGAAGGATAGGAACACAGCAGGGGTGGAGACAGGTGGCCCCGAGCAGGCCCAGAGGCTTTCTGTATTTGGGGGTCACACAAGAGAGAGGTGGGGGAGCTTGTGTTCCAGAAAGGCTAAAAGGAAGAGACCACTAGGAAGTCATGGTGGTAAGCGCAGAGGCCAGGTTGCAGTGGGTGAGAAGTAGCCAGTGCTGCGTGTGGCCAGCTGTGTCCAGACACCCAGCGGCAGGGAGGAGAGGGGTGTTTGTGTGATTAGTGTGTGAGGATTGGGGTCTGAGTGCTCCCTGAATGCCCAGAGGCCACGACACTGTCTGTATGCTGAGGAGAGGCCTGGGCCAGAGCCCCAGGGAGACGGTGGTCTGAGTGGGGGCTGTGGGGAGGTCGGTAGCTCCCGCAGAGAAATGGCCAAGCTGCGACAGAACAGCGGTCTTGGGTCTAAGGGCCTGGTGTGCATGTGGTAGTGGCTTGAAGATGTTGGCCTGGTGAGAGGCGAGTGAAAGGGAGTGAAAGGGTGGCCGCCAATCCCCGTAGCTGGTGGCTGAGGGCGTGTGGGGAAGAATGTGCCCAGCGCTGAGGGTGCAGTCTGGCCTCACGGTGCCGTGCAGTTGGGGTACAGCTGTGGGGTCTGGGACTGTGGTGCCCGCCAGGCCTGTGCCCACTGGCATCTTGTCGGGAAGCATTTAGACAAGCCCACTCTTGTGCCCCAGACCAGCTGAGGAGATGCTTTAACAAATACAGGTTGTGGTTATTAACCTGAATCTGGTCCTCCTCTGTGGCCATTTCTTCAGCGGCCAGATGGTGTGAGTCTCAGTGGCAGACGCTGCTGTTGGAGGGGCCGGGGGAGTCGGAGGAAATGTTGGAGACCCAGTCGGGTATGGCACGCCTGTGTCGTCACTGGGCTTCCCTGGCCGCATCAGCCCCGTGGTTGCTTGTTTGTCCCTCCCAGTCTGCTGCACTCTCAGGTTCCAGAAACTGGCAAGGAAGTCGCGGAAGGTACATGGGCTGGGACTTGGCCTGCCATCCGTCTGGGAGAAGCACTTTGTCCTGACTACTCAGGAAGCACGGGGCTCCTCCAGGAAACGTCTGCTGCTTTGGGCTGGGCCCCCAGAAGGCCAGGCAGGGGTCTGTTCCCTAATCCAGGGCTGGAAACCATCTTGCTCATAAATCCGAGAGTACAGTGAAAAATGGATGTTTCTATCCTCTGTCCTTTCTCCCTGCCCCCCAACTCACTCAGATATGGGGATTAATCACTCGTTCCTAAGGGAGGAGAGTCACTTCATGCTTAATGAATTTTAAGACCAGGCATGACAGGCATGGTTGTGATCGAGACCTTGGACATCAAAGGGGACTTCCCGTGGGGAACATCCTCGCATCTGCAGGCGCCCACGCTGGCCCAGAGCAGGTGTTCTGTCCCTGGCTATTCCCTTTCCAGAGCTGTTTTGGTTTGAAGGTCCAAGGGTGCCTTTTCAAGGCAGGCTGTGGTTCATTTGGAAAAGGTCTGGGGGTTTTCATTTGGCCAGGACATCCTCAAGTCAATGCCACAATGCCCAGAGTGGTTGCAAAAAATGAGGGCATTTAGCCCAGTGGTGAGCTGGGGTAGTAGGTTCCCACCCTGGCTGCCTGTGTAGTTAAAAAGCTTCGCGCTCTCTCACCTACACACAGCTTGTCGCCCCCAGAGTCTGATTCTTGACTTTGTTCTCTTTTTTGATGTCACGGTTTCTGGACATGGCGTTGGCTCCTCCGTCCAGGTTCTCCTAAAGCTGGAGTCAGGCTGCTGGCCAGGGCTGATTCCCATCTGGGGCTCGGATCCTCCCAACTCACCCGGGTTGTTGGCAGAAGTTGTTTCCTGGTGGTTGTAGGACCAAGGTTCTGTTTCCTTTCTAGCATCAGCTGAGGGCTACTCCCAGAGCCCCCCCTTTTCATAGGCAGTTCACACTCCACCGCTTACCTCGCTCCTCCCAGTGGGTCTGGGTTTTTTGAAAAGCTCCGTGGGTCATTTTACTGTGTAGATTCAGGCTCTGCAGCCCTCTTGGAATCCACACGCATAAGCTGTAAGGTTTGTCCTGGCTTGTCAGGACACTAGGTTTTTCAGGGTCTGGAAGGTTCAGGAGACAGGTCTCTGCTTGGTGTTAAGAAGATTTAATTTTCTTTCTAACTTTATATGTGTATAATTGTGTTTAAAATTCTTTTATAGAGCTGAGATTTGGGTGTGCGGTTGGGTGTCCTACCTTTGTTAGTGAATATATTCTCTCATATTGCTGTTTTGTAACCTTTATTTTTAAGGGCTCTGTAATAGGGCTATGATTTAATTTATATAATTTTAATGAACTTTGGACTAATAGTGGTTACTGTATGTAGCTAGTTGTTAGAATGTTTCAGTGAACATCTTTTGTTTTTTTTTAACAGCTTGATTGAGATATAATTCCTATACCATATAATTAACTCATTTCAAGTAAACAATTACATTGTTAACTTCTGGTATGTTACATTATTATTTTGGTATATTATGTTTAAAATTTTGACATTGAAAAACATTTTAAGGGTGGCGCCTGTGGCTCAAAGGAGTAGGGCGCCGGCCCCATAGGCCAGAGGTGGCGGGTTCAAGCCCAGCCCCAGCCAAAAACTGCAAAAAAAAAAAAATTTTTTTTTCAAGGAATTGCAGTGAAATACACGTAACATAAAATTTATCATTTTAGTCATTTTTTAGTATACAGTTGAGTGGTATTGAGTATATTCACTTAATTGGGCAACTGTCATCACCATCCATTTCCAAAACTGTTTCATCTTGCAGAACTGAAATTCTGTGCTCATATATTCACATTCAACAATAACTATCCATTCCCCGCCCTCTAGCCCCTGGCATTCACCTTTCTACTTTCTGTCTTTAGGAATTTAACTAGTCTGGGTACCTCAATAACTAGAATCACACAGTTTTTGTCTTTTAGTGACTGATTTTTTTTTCCATATAATCCCCTCAAGGATCATTCGTGTTTTAGTATGTTAGAATTTCCTTTCTAAGGCTGAATAATATTCCATTGTTTGTATATAACACATTCTTTTTATTTTATTTTATTTTTTTTGTAGAGACAGAGTCTCACTGTACCGCCCTCAGGTAGTCACACGGCTCACAGCAACCTCTAGCTCTTGGGCTTACGTGATTCTCTTGCCTCAGCCTCCCAAGCAGCTGGGACTACAGGCGCCCGCCACAACGCCCAGCTATTTTTTTTTTGTTGTTGCAGTTTGGCCGGGGCTGGGTCTGAACCCGCCACCCTCGGTATATGGGGCCGGCGCCCTGCTCACTGAGCCACAGGCGCCGCCCTTTAACACATTCTTTTTATCCATCCACCTGTTGATGGGCACTTGGGTCTTTTAACCATTTTTTTTTTTTTTTTGTAGAGACAGAGTCTCACTGTACTGCCCTCGGGTAGAGTGTCGTGGCGTCACACGGCTCACAGTAACCTCTAACTCTTGGGCTTACGTGATTCTCTTGCCTCAGCCTCCCGAGCAGCTGGGACTACAGGTGCCCACCACCATAACCATTTTTTTTTAAAGATAGGTTTTCACTTTGTCACCTGGGCTAGAGTGCAGTGGCATTAACATAGCTGTCAGCAACCTCAAACTCCCAGGCATAAGTGTCCTCCTGGGTGGCACCTATGGCTCAGTGAGTAAGGCAGCAGCCCCATATACCGACGGTGGCAGGTTTGAACCCAGCCCCGGCCAAACTGCAACAACAACAACAATAGCCAGGCATTGTGGCGGGCGCCTGTAGTCCCAGCTACTTGGGAGGCTGAGGCAAGAGAATCACCTAAGCCCAAAAGCTAGAGGTTGCTGTGAGCTGTGATGCCATGGCACTCTACCAAGGGCGACAAAGTGAGACTATGTCTCTTACAAAAAAAATAAGTGATCCTTCTGCCTCAGCCTCCCAAGCAAATGGGACTACAGATGTACACTGCTACACTGGCTAATTTTTTCGTATGCTCTGAGACAGGGTCTTGCTTTGTTGTCCAGGCTGGCCTTGAACTCATGGTCTCAATCAGTCCTCCCACCTTAGCCTCTCAAAGTGTGAGGGTTACAAGTGCGAGCCACCATGCCCGGCCACTTTAGCCATTTTAAAGTTCTGTCACGTTACCACATACGGTAAGTATCCTTTTGTGTGTGGGATTCCACCATGACAGGGTAGACACCTGTTACTGGGTTTGCCAGGTCAGAGGATGTGGATGGTTTTAAGACTCTTGATATCTGCTGCCAGATTACCGTCTAGAAATGCTGTTCAGTTTGCCCTTGGCTTTGAGGTTAATGGTCTACTCTCCTTTAACTTCTTTCTTGTGCTTATTCTTTTTCCAGGATTTTACTGAAGCAGTTCCATTGGATGGTAAGAGGCCCAGCTGGGTGGGTCCTTGGCCTCTAATAATGCAAAATTGTGATGTGGGGCTTTCATCGTGGAAGCAGAATCTGAGGTTAGGGTTTGCTTTAGGTCACAGGGAGTCTGTGCTAGGCTGGGCCTCGCAGTAACTCCTGATTTCTTGATGACCTTTATAAACAGCCAGTCCTGGATAGGGAGGGACCCTGAGCAGGGGCCTCACTGAGGCCGCTGGCACTTAATTGTCAGCTCCATGGTCCATGGCAGGGAAAGAACTCGCCGTCCCCTTGTCCGTTGTAAAACTTGCTAGTTTATTGCTGTTCTGGACTGAGTGTCACTGACTCTGAAAAGCAATTTGGCATCTCTTCTGTGAGCCCCGGCAGTGGGATAGGTCTGCCAGAGACCTACTGTCCAGTTAATTCTGGCTTATGGAGTTCCTGCTTGGCTTTAATTAAAGCTCCAAGGAAACAGAACAGTGTGGTAGAAAAGGGATTTTACAAAGGGAGAGAAACAAGCGTGGCTGTGCATGAACTGGGCAGCAGGGTAGACACCTGCCTGTGTGAGCACTCGTGGGGGTTCACAGGGTCCTGCAGAACTCGGACTGGGGAGGGGCAGGTACAGTGAGGCCGTATTAGGAGGGAGCACAGCATGGTGACAGGGGTTTGGGGAGGAAAGGGACGGAACGGCCACTTCTCAGCACCGGCTGGTGGACCCGCACCGTGGAGGGCACTCTGTCTTGTTTCGGACCTCGCTGCAGCCGAGAGCTCGCAGCTCAGGTTCAGCTGTCCTGGCTCGAGGCTTATAGAGCTGGGTCTCGCCCTTGCTTTCCTCCTCCGCCTCGCCCATCTTAGCGGCATCGGTGGCTGCTGTTCTGATTCTGAGAAGGCCCTGAAACTTGTGGGGCCTCTCAGTTGCCGACTGTAAGGGAGGAAGCTGAATGGGAGCAGCTTTAGGATCCCTTTAGTTTGGTGAGTCCAAGTAAAATTAAGTCGTGCTTCTCAGAGTTCCCTGCAAATTATTTGGAAACTCCCATTGGTGGGTATCCCGAAGCAGCTTCTGTGTAAGATCCTGGTTGCAGCTGGCTTCCTTCAGTGCCCACAGTGGGTCAGGAGAGCCCAGGGCGGGTCAGGAGAGCCCACGGCGGGTCAGGGGTAGTTTTGGCTCTCTGTGCAGGTTTAACAGGATCCAGGGGCTTCTTTGCCGGACGATGTGTTATCTTCCCTCACTGCCCACTGGATAGTCAGTGACTCAACTGCCAGGACTGGAACAGGTGTTCTGAGGCCTGCAGGTGTCACTTGGACCAGGGTGCTGAAATGTAGAGTGTGAGCAGCAGGGAGGCCCCACCGGCAGTATAGGAGGGGGAGAGGGCAGCATGGGGGTGTTTGGCAGGGCAGAGGCAATGGCGTCTGGCAGGTGGTCGGCAGCGGGAAGCCTGGTCGTGCCAGCTGGTGTCTTGCCAGCTGGAGCATGACTCCGTGTGGTCGGGAATGCTCATGAGAAAGGCCAGCACTGAGATGGGTAGACGCGCATGTGTGGGCCCCCATCTCGACCCCAGAGTGCGCGTGTGTGGGGCCCCCATCTCGACCCCAGAGTGCGCGTGTGTGGGGCCCCCATCTCGACCCCAGAGTGCGCGTGTGTGGGGCCCCCATCTCGACCCCAGAGGGCGCATGTGTGGGGCCCCCATCTCGACCCCAGAGGGCGTGTGTGTGGGGCCCCCATCTCGACCCCAGAGGGCGCATCTGGGGCCCCCATCTCGACCCCAGAGGGCGCATGTGGGGCCCCGATCTCAACCCCAGAGTGCGCGTGTGTGGGGTCCCCATCTCGACCCCAGAGTGTGGGAGGCACAGCAGGTACTTTGGGGCCATCGTTTCCCTTCATCGTGTGGACCCCACCTGGGATCGGAACCTAAGGCTCCCTTCCTGCAGGGAAAGCTCTCTGTCTGGGCCCTGTTAGACTTTTGTGAGCATTCTCAGTACCAGCTGGCATGGGGGCTGTCCCAGAATTGAATTGACAGCCCTGTGGGTGAGCTGGTCCGTCCAGAGGTGTGAGGGCAGGAGGGACAGCACTCCATAGGGTGCAGGAGCTTCCATGGAAGTCACCACTCTCCTGTAGAGATGTCTTGTTTGGCAGCCTTGGCCTGAGGCGGACCTCCACCACCCTGAGTTTGCCTGTGTTCCCCACTGTGGGGAGGATACGAAGAAACCGCAGCAGAGCCTGGATCTGAACCCAGGGTGGCTATTTAAGCCTCTGCTCTTTACTCCGCGGTATTGGGGTTGGCCGACCTTTTCTCAAAGGGCCGGGTTATAACTAATCTTGTCTTTGAGGCTGGAGAGGCCAAATGGAGGCTACTTTGTAGGTACTTATGTAACCATTTAGACTATAATCATTTAAAACTGTAAAAACCATTCTGAGATCCTGGGTCACATGATAACAGGTGGGGCAGTGGGCAGATTTAGCCTGTGGGCTGCATTTGACCAACTGTGTTCTACAGAGGGCTGCCTTCTAATGCCTGGGGATTAGGAAATGGATGACAAAGCTGTGTGTGGGCATTTCACGCCTGTGTTCAGGACCTTGCACAAGCTTCTCTACTGGAACCTGGGAGGCCGGTAGGTTTGGCCTTCCTGGTCCCCATGAGGACTCTTTCCTCAGTGAAATTGCTGAAGGTAGAAAAGCAGAGATGGGAGACGGTTGCTTGGTTTCCAGCTCCCACTTCTCTGCCCTGTTTCCTGCTGCTTCCCAGGTCTGCCATTCACTCCCTAAAACCAGGCCGGCCATGAGTTTAACAATCCTTGAAGCTAAACGATGGGGCTTCGTGGGCATTTATGATACTGTTCTCTACTTTTGTATTTGTTTGACATTTTCCAGGATAGAAAGTTAAGGAAATAATCATTTATTGGTCAAAGGAATTAAAAAAAAAAAGAAAGAAAGAAATCCTCCACATTTGAGAGAACAGGGTGTTGGAATCCTGAATCTTTCATAAGCCCCAAGATGAGTAAACTCTCACTCCTCTGTTTCCTGAGCTGTTCCTGAGAAAGTGGCAGCCATGCCTGAGGTGTTCCGTTATCCAGCCAGCCAGCAGTCCAGCCTCCCATTCCTCTATTCTTTATTTGTCTGCCATTCATCCAAATTGTCCATAATTCATCCATCCATCCCTCTGACATCTAATCATCCATCCGTCATTCCAGCTGTCCATTCATCTATTCTTCATTCATCCAGCCAGCCATCCGTTCATTTGTTCTTTTTTTTTATTTTTCTATTTTTTGAAACGGAGTTTTACTATGTCGCTCTCAGTAGAGTGCTGTGACGTCACAGCTCACAGCAACCTCCAACTCTTGGGCTTAAGTGATTCTCTGGCCTCAGCCTCCCAAGGTGCCACCACAACATCCGGCTGTTCTTTTGTTGCAGTTGTCATTGTTGCTTAGCTGGCCCAGGCCAGGTTAGAACCTACCAGCCTCAGTGTATGTGGCTGGTGCCATAACCACTGAGCTACGGGCGCTGAGCCACGTTCATCTATTCTTTATTCATCCCTCCATCATCCATCTAGCCGTCCACTCATCTGTCATTCATACACCGTTCATCCAAACTTCTGTCCATCATCCATCCACCAATCCATCTGTCTAACATCAGTCATCCAGCCAGCCAGCCAGCCAGCCATTCATCTATTCTTTATCTGTCATCATCCACTCATTTGTCCATCATCCATCTATCCATTCATTTGTCTGTTTGTATAATATACAGTCAACTATCCATCCATTCGTCTATTCTTTATTCATCTATCATTCATCTAAATATCTGTCCATAATCCATCCATCCATCTAACATCCAGTCATCCATCCAACCAGCCATCCATTCATCTACTCTTTAACCATCCATCCATCCAACCAGCCATCCATTCATCTGCTCTTTATTCATCTATCCATCCAACCAGCCATCCATTCATCTATTCTTTATCCATCCATCCAACCAGCCATCTAGTCATCTATTCTTTATCCATCCATCCAACCAGCCATCCATTCATCTCTTTATCCATCCATCCATCCATCCAACCAGCCATCCATTCATCTACTCTTTTATCTATCCATCCATCCAACAAGCCATCCATTCATCTACTCTTTATCTATCCATCCAACCAGCTATCCATTCATCTACTCTTTATCCATCCATCCAACAAGCCATTCATTCATCTACTCTTTATCCATTCATCCATCCAACCAGCCGTCATTCATCTACTCTTTATCCATCCATCCATCCAACCAGCCATCCTTTCATCTACTCTTTATCCATCCATCCAACCAGCTATCCATTCATCTACTCTTTATCCATTCATCTATCCAACCAGCCATCCATTCATCTACTCTTTATCTATCCATCCGTCCAACAAGCCATCCATTATTCTACTCTTTATCCATCCATCCAACCAGCTATCCATTCATCTATTCTTTATCCATCTATCCATCCAACCAGCCATCCATTCATCTACTCTTTATCCATTTATCCATCCGACCAGCCATCCATTCATCTACTCTTTATCTATCCATCCATCCAACCAGCTATCCATTCATCTATTCTTTATCGATTCATCCATCCAATTAGCCATCCATTCATCTACTCTTTATCCATCCATCCATCCATCTACTCTTTATCCATCCATCCAACCATACATCCATTCATCTATTCTTCATCCATCCATCCAACCATCTATCCATTCATCTACTCTTTATCCATCCATCCATGCAACCAGCCATCCATTCATCTACTCTTTTTTTTTTTTTTTTCAGTTTTTGGCCGGGGCTAGGTTTGAACCCACCACCTCCAGTATATGGGGCTGGTGCCTTACTCCGCTGAGCCACAGGTGCCGCCCCCATTCATCTACTCTTTATCCATCCATCCATTCGGCCATCCATCCATCCATCCATCCATCCATCCATCCATCCATCCATCCATAACCTGTTCATCATCCATCCATCTGTCCATTCATTTCTCTATCGGTATAACATCCAGTCAACCACTTATCCATCCTCCAACTCTCCATCTGTTCATTTGAAGTTTATGTAGCACCTGCTGGGGTCTAAGCTGGACGCTGAGACCTTCACTTCATCTTTAACCCCACGGGAATCCATAGACACATAGCAACTGATAAATGGGGGCTGGGAATGAAGGTCAGAACCAAGCAGACCCTGAGAAGGGACTGACTGCTGGGTCAGTGTGAGGAGGGTTTCTTGATAGGAGTGGCCCATGAGTTGTGTCTTGAATGGACTCAGATGGAAAGGAGTGTGTTAGACCATTGTGGGGGAGGGGGAGAGGCTTTCTGAGCAGAGGCAGCACACAGGAGCGGGGTAGTGTAATGGCCTGGCCTGCCACAGGGTTCTATAGGCTGGGATAGCTGGCACATAGCTCAGGGTGAGACTGCTGGCAGTGAAGTGGAGTGGTCTAGTGTGCCCCACCCCACGGGACTGAGAGGGCTTGGCGTGGAGAATGGAAGGATCGTGGGCTATGTAGCTGCCAAAAGCCCTGCTCTGTGCACCCCACACTGTATGTTTGTGACATCTCATGGCTCATGGGCACTTTCTGGACAGCTCCTCCCCCAGCTGGGCAGCAGACAACCTGCCATTGCTCACCTTTGCCTGGATCCCTGGCTCCCAGCCTCTTGTTGGCAAGCACCTATCCAGATGGCGTGGTATTTTGGGTCTGCATGCAAAACAGACATGCTAGAACTTCAGTGTCAGTGGAGCTTCATATGTCAGCCAGCTCTTTGCAAGGCACATGGGGGCGGCTGTCCAGAAACCTCCATCAGGCCCTCTGGAATTCGTGAGAACGTGGGGCTGGAACCTGTTGGCTGGCAGGGCAGAGAGCCTCAGTCTGCTGTGGGTTAAAGGCTATGAGTCAAAGGCTGTGGGTCGAAAGCTGTGGGCTGAAGGTTGTGGGTGGAAGGCTGTGGGTCGAAGGCTATGGGTTGAAGGCTGTGGGTTGAAGGTTGTGGGTTGAAGGCTGTGGGCTGGGCTCGTCAGCCCAGAGTGCACATGGCAGACTGGGAAAGAGTCACTGGGGCTTTGTTTGTTTGTTTTGGTTTTGTTGTGTGTGTGGTAAGATACACATACCGTAAAATTTGCTCTCTTCACCAATTTAAATATACAGTTCAGTGGTGTGAAGTCCCTTCACGTTGTCGTGCAGTCATCACAAACACCCATCTCTAGAATTTTTCATCTTGTGTGATCAACACTCGGATCTGTTAACTACCCCCTCTCTTTTCCCTTCCCCCAGCCCCTGGAAACCTCAGTTCCACTTTCTGTCTCTGTGGACCTGACTATGTTCAGGACCTCGTGTGAGTGGAATAGACAGCGTTTGTCTTTTTAGCATCTGGCTTACTTTACATAGCAAAATGTCCCCAAGATGCATCATTCATTCATCATTCATTCATGTTGTACCATGTGTCAGAATTCCTTTCTTTTTACGACTGAGTAACATTCCTTTATACGTGTAAACACCACATTTTGTTTATCGGTCCATCTGCTGATGGACACTGAGATTGCCCCACCTTTGTTTGGTATCATTGGCATCGTGAGTATGAGGAACATGGGTCTACAAATTCAGTGATTTTTTTTTTTTTTAACATCAGAGTTTTACATTTATTTCCCCTCTCCCACCTCTAGCTATTTGTTTTCCAAACAACTCTCCTTCCTCTTTTTAACAGATTTTCTTTTCTTTTCTTTTTTTTTTTTTTTTGTAGAGACAGAGTCTCACTTTACCGCCCCTCGGTAGAGTGCCATGACGTCACACGGCTCACAGCAACCTCCAGCTTTTGGGCTTATGCAATTCTCTTGCCTCAGACTCCCGAGCAGCTGGGACTATAGGCACCTGCCACAACGCCCGGCTATTTTTTGGTTGCAGTTTGGCCGAGGCCAGGTTTGAACCCGCCACCCTCGGTATATGGGGCTGGTGCCCTACTCATTGAGCCACAGGCACCACCCCCTTTTTTTTTTTGAGACAGTCTCACTATGTCGCCCTCAGTAGAGTGCTGTGGTGTCACAGCTCACAGCAACCTCAAACTCTTGGGCTTAAACGATCCTCTTGCCTCAGCCTCCCAAGTAGCTGGGACCACAGGTGCCCGCCACAACGCCCAGCTATTTTATTGTTGCAGTTGTCATTGGTGTTTTAGCTGGCCTGGGGCGGGGTTGAACCCGCCACTCTCGGTGTATATGGCCAGCGCCCTACCCACTGAGCTATAGGCACCGCCACAGATTTTCAATTATAGGAATTTCTGTCCACATTAGGAAAAAGAAATTTAGCGTCAAAGGTGAGAAATACATATGCATTTCTTGTAAATTATTTGTTCCTTTTGAAAAATATTAAAGACTTGAAAGATGTCATAATGTCATTTTAGGTTTGTGTGTGTGTGTATGTACACATATGTGAAAGTGTCATTTACAGACCGTGAAAGTCACTCTTTTTGTTATACGGGTCTGCTCAGTGAGTTATGACAGAGTTGTGCAACTGTAGTCAAAATACGTAGCAGATGGCCGGGCATAGCGGCTCACGCCTGTAATCCCAGGCCTCTGGGAGGGCAAAGTGGGAGGATTGCTTGAGCTCAGGAGTTTAGGGGCCAGCCTGAGCACGAGCGAGACCCTGTCTCTACTAAAAATAGAAAAATTAGGTGGGCATGATGGTACATACCTGGAGTCCCAGGTACTGGGGAGGCTGAGGCAAGAGGATTGCTGAAGAGTTTGACGTTGCTGTGAGCTCTGACTGAGAGCACTGTACCCAATGCAACAGAGTGAGACTCTGTCTCAGAAAAGGAAAAAAAATAGACAGCAGGTCCAAACCTTCCCTGGCCCGTGTTCCTTGTCGAACACCTTCCCACCTGCAGCCCGTGGCAGCCACGGATGCGCTGTCTCTCTTTTTGCTTTTGCCTGTCCCTGGACGTTGTGTGAATGGAATCGTGCATTATGTATGATTTTGGCCTCTGTCACTTGGACAGTGTATGTGGCATTTACCCCCATTGTGTGTACTAATCCTGGATGGCATGTTTCATTTCATCCCCAGAGAGGTCAGTCCTGTCCTGTCCTTTCGTGTCCTCTATTAACAGCTTTGTTGAGGTTGGACTCACACACTGTATAGCTCACCATCTAACATGCACCACCCCG
The DNA here is from genome assembly GCF_027406575.1 of Nycticebus coucang. Classification (NCBI taxonomy): domain Eukaryota; kingdom Metazoa; phylum Chordata; class Mammalia; order Primates; family Lorisidae; genus Nycticebus; species Nycticebus coucang. The sequence continues at coordinate 147,533,800 of NC_069783.1, read as the reverse complement.
TGGGGGTCAGTGTAGCCACCGACTTGTGCAGCCCTCACCACTGTCTGATCTAGAAATTCCCATCACCCCCTTAGAAAGACCCTCTGCCTGCTGCAGTGTGCACCATCCCCAACCCTAGTCCCAATACCCCCGATCTGCTTTCTGTCTCTGGATTGGACTTTTCTAGACATTTCCTACAAAGGGATCACATGGCATGTGGCTTTTGGTGGACATTGTTCCTTTTTTTTTTTTTTTTGCAGTTTTGGCCAGGGCTGTGTTTGAACCCGCCACCTCCGGTATATGGGGCCAGCGCCCTACTCCTTGAGACACAGGTGCCACCCGACATTGTCCTTTTCTTAGAGTTTCTTACTGCAGTCCCACCTTCCAGGCCACACCGGGTCCTTGGGATGGGGGTCGTGGAGCAGTTCTTGTCCAGTGCATCCCTAGACTGGCTCAAGGGTCCTCACCTCCAGGTTTGGGCTCCTCTTCTCAGTACCAGGGAACAACCCCCCCTGTCTTCTGGTTCTCCTCCCTGCCCTGTGATCAGGGTTCTGCCCTTCGCCTCCCCCAGGGATTTGGAGCCCAGAGAGGAAGCGTGGATGGGAGGCCTGACCCTCCTGTCTCTGAAGGGAGCCTGCCACTTTCCCAAACACGGCTCTCTTTTCTCATCCCTGGTTCTCCTTTACTGGTATGACCAGGCCTGGGAAGGGAGCTGAAGAAGAGAAACCTTCAGGGCACATGGTCAAAGGTCACTTACAGCCTGGAATCTGAGCTACGATAGGATTGGCAGGTGCTTTGGCTTGTACAGGGTCAAGACCTCACAGGGTAGGTTCTGTTCAGAGATGGATTCCTTCACTGTTCCTAGTCCTTGGGCTGAAAACTGCTGACAGGTATCCCTGGGAACTGCTGTGATATTTGGCATCTGTAGGGACACACCTACCTTGCTGTGGACTCCAGGGCCTTAGCAGGGAGTGCAGGAGTGTCTGGGAAGCTCCATACATTTGTTGCAGTGTAGATGCAGAAAACCCTCAGGCCTGCCAGGGCCTAGAGTAAGTTCCCTCTGGGCCTTTTGCCATCTGGGCCAGCCTCTCTGTAGCAGGGCTGCCAGTCTCTCCAGTGGAAGCACAGTTCTTGTCCTAGACACACAGGGAGCTTTTGGAATGAGCACCACAGACTTGCCTCTGTGGATCGTGACCTTCTGTGAGCACGGCTCTGTGTCTCCTGATACACGTAATCTCCCTGGGCCACCTGCTCTCGTCCTGGCAGAGAGGGGCATTTGTGACTTTGTCCTTTGGTGTGTTTCCTCATTGAAGAGGAAAATATGTGCACCTGCTTTTTGGCCAAGAGATGTGACAGCTGCATGCTGCATGCCCTGTTCTGAATAGTTACTGGACCAGGGGTGTGAATTATATTGTCATAAATCAGGATCTTGTTTGTAGAGCGCTTGGACATGTGAGGAATGGCATTTATCTGAATTGCTAGGATGGCGCCGACCTCAGGAGGGACAAGGACTGGCAGAACGGTGAGTGTTCTCTCTAACTGGGAGGCTTTCAGGCTTCTTGGTGAAAGGGAAACTTCCCAAGGAAACTTCCTTTGTCAGGTTTCGTTCTGACCGTTGGGCTCACCTGCCTGGCTGTCCTTGCTCACCTGGGTTTTGTGGCAGCCCTCCCTCTAGACAGCTGACCCCTACAGACTGCCAAGCGTCCTGTAGTTCCTCTGTGGGGAACACTCCCGGCCCTGGGTATGGCCATCGTCAGCAGGAATCTCCAGGACTCAGCCTGCCAGCCTGGGCGCTGGCTAGGCCGTGAATGACACTGATGTTGACCTGTGCTCCTGCCTGATGGTTCCAAGTGAGCACAGTGCAGGAGGCCAGCGGCTGGGCCGAGAGGTGTGAGGAGCTCTTCCCTTGAAGAATGGTTGGGCACAGGGATTCAGGGGTCCTACTTCTAGGGGACAAAGCTGGGTTCCAGACTGTGCTCTGTACATTTCCCTCACTCTAAGACTCGCTTGTCAGGCAAGGTCCCCTCACAATCCCAGTTATCATTGTATGAGGCAGAGATGCGAAATCCCGTTTTGAATTACATTGAATTTGGGGGAAATGCATGTCTGAGAATGGATGAGATACGGTAAGTTCCCTCCTCTGTAAAATAAAAACCTGAGTAGTCCTTGACTCGGGGCCTTGCCACAGAGATTAAATGAGCCGGTACGTGCGGCAAAAGCACTTAGCACAGCTCCTGGCACGCCCTGAGTGCTTAATCACTCTTTTCATCCTCATTTTATTGTTGTTATCATAGTTGCTGTTATGACAGATAGCGGGAGAGGATGTTGGCTGCTTCATGAGCTGGCTGGATGTTTGTTTTGTTTTGTTTTAAGAGGCTGAAGTGAAAGATGAAAAGCCGCTTTTTTCCACCCAAGGTGGAAAAGCCCAGTGTGTCCATTTCCAGGCAGTGATTTTTTCCATAGGGTTTTGTTTTAAGGGTAGAACTCTTCTTTTCGATTGATACTTTAGATGATATCCTAGCATGAGAAATAGAGAAAGAGGACTCACAGGTCACAAAGCTGGGCCCTACTCCACCTGCTGGGCTCTGAGGCCCCAGGTGGGAGCTGCTGCTGTTCTTGGGGTCCTGACCCAGGCCTCCTTCAGCCCCTTGGCCTGTCCTGTGTCCAACAGGATCCACGTTTTCTTCCAGCTCTCTCTCTGCTCAGGCTGATTCCCTCAAGCTCCGTATGCCCTCCCACGGCGGGGACAGGGCAGCTGTGAGGATGTTCCTTCCAGGGACAGGGGCCCTTTGTCTCAGGTGGAGTGGGCCGGGCAGGGAGCTGTCAGCCTCCCCCTCAGAGTTGTTTCTGGCAGTAAGCGTGGGGCGCCCTGAGAGGGCTTGGATCCTGCATCTGTCTCTGAGTGTGTGTTGTCCAAACTTTTTTGGAAGGGGTTAAATTAGGTGGGGGCTTTGGCTTTTTTTCAAAAACTAAACTGTGCATGATGTGAAATTTACCGCTTTAGCCATTTCTGAGTGTACAGTCAGTGGTGTAAGGACATTGCCAGTGCTGGGAGCCATCACTGCTGTCCGTCTCCAGAATCTTTTCATCTTCCCCAAACTGAAGTTCAATACCAGCAAACAATAACTGCCCCCTCCGTTCCCTAGCCCCCGGTGACCACCTTCCTGGTTTCTGTTGCCATGACTCTGCAGACCTCACCTGAGCGGAATCATACAGAACGTCTCCTTTCATGTCAAACTTACTTCACTAAGTGTGATCCCTTTGGGGTTCATCCACCTTGTAGCATGTGTTAGAATTTCCTTCCCTTTTAAGGCTGAGTAAATGTTCAGTGTATGTGTGCAGCACATTTTTTTTTTTAATCCATCTGTCAGTCGATGGACTCTTGGCTTCTGCCCTGTGGCTGATGTGAACGTAGGTCTGGGTCGGTCTGGGTCAACACACTTTCTCTCTTGCAAACAGGTCCTTGCATGAATGCCTCGGGCACGTCCAGCCCTCTGCTTGTTGGTGGGAGAGGGGAACTGTTCTCTTGCTGTAACTGGAGTGAGTAGAGCTTTCTGGAATGTAGCAGGACACTGATAAAGAGGGCAGGAGTTCTTGGAAAGGGGAGTTTCTGGCTACAAGCCCCATCTCTGTTTTCTTCCACCGTCTGTGCCAGGGGAGGTTGAGCCAGCCATTCCCCGGAAATGGTGAACCTCAGATGTCCCTCTGGGGAGATGGGGAGGTGTTTCCATGTACAGACCTGGGGGCTGGCCGTAGTTGGCCAAGTCAGTGATGAAATGAGTGGTTATATGACAGGGACCCTGTTGGGTATGACGCTGCTTTCTGAGGGGAACGACCTGGGCCGGTCGGGTCCCAGCTTTGGGGTGGGACTATGGTTCTGCATACCCTCCTTACCCCACCCCCAGTGGTTCAGGAATTGAGGCTAGAGTGTGCCTTGAGGGGATGGGCCCAGTGGAGGAGGGATGTGGGACCAGTTAGTCAAGGAGTTAGCCAGTGACTGAAACTCCAGGAATTTCACCTTTTCTGTAAACCTGGAGCATTTTCTAGAATTACCACATCCCTTTAATTTGCCGTGTTTAGGAAATCTGGCTGAGCTGGTAGTGATAAAGTCTAACTGAGAAATGTCTTCTACGTAACCTTCTGTTTCCCTCTAGAGTTGGGGAGGGGCTCCAAGTCCTTTCCTCTTTGGTCAGGCCTGAGTGGCCCCATAATTGCCGCAGTACCGTTCTGGGTCTGGGGCGGGCCTGGCCTTACCCACAGGTTCCTCTGCTTCTGCAAGACTGAGTTTACTCACAGCACCCCCCCACCCCCCCTTTTAAATCATGCTTGAAGGGTGTCTTTCTTTCTAAGTTCTGTGCCGACATTGTTCAAGAACCATTCCCGTGTTTGTAACCTCAGACCCAATAATCCCCCACCCTGGGGTATTTTCCTAAGGAAATCTCTTCCCCCTCCTTTCCTTTTTGGTGCCATTATATGAAGCTGTTCATTGTATTCATGACAGTAAATAAAGAAAAAATCTCAGAGACCTCTAACTCCTCTTTTTAAATTAAATTTAATTAATTAATTATTATTATTTTGAGACATAGTCTCTCTCTTTTACCTGGGCTATAGTGTCATGGCCTCAGCCGAGTTGGCAACCTTAAATTCCTGAGTTCAAGCGATCCTCCTGCCTCAGCTCCCAAGGAGTTGGGACTACAGGCACCTGCCACAATGTCAGGTTAATTTTTTTCTTTTTTTAGTTGGGACAGGATCTTGCTCTTACTTGAGTCTGGAACTCCTGAGCTCAAGTGATGCTCCTGCCGTGGCCTCTCAGAGACCTAGGATTATAGGCACGAGCCATGATACCTAGCCTCTAACTCCTCTTACAATCACCTCCAAATCCTGTTTCATTTCCACCGAGATTACCTTTTTTTATGTTTGGGCATGAGGCTCAAGTTTCTGCATTTCTAACTGCAGCCTGAGCTAACACGGCTGTTCTGCAAACCACACTTCATTAGAACTTACTAACACTGTGACGTGTGCCACTTGTTGTAGCAAGTCTGCGTTCTGCTGCGAACATTCGTTCTAAGCACACTTCGTCATTCTCCTCCGATTCTCCATCTGTCCCATCATTTCTCCTACTTGCGTTTTCACAATAACCTCTTTGATGTTTTATCTTTATACCCTCAAATCCTAGGAAGGCTTTTGAAAATGACGACAACAACAAAAACCCAACTAAATCTATCTTTTGTAGGGATTTCCTTCCACTGAAAACTTCTAAAATACTTGTTCTCCCTAGTATACTCATAATAAAAAAGGAAAGGTGGTACGCACATGTGAAAATGCTTGAGGACAAGCCACAAAGTTACGTTTACAGGGAGGAAAAAATCTAGTCAAAAGAAGAATTCACTTTCTTCCACATATATGAGTACCAACAACCTTTTCTAGGAAATACCAAAGTTTGGGTGTAAATAAACAAATCTTGCACCCAAAATAATCTGACATATTGCTAGACTTAATTATTTTTGTGACTATAATGCTTATGAATGAATACAAAGTGTTGTATTTGTAATGATAAACCTTAGCAGTATTTTTCTTCTCAAATCAATGAGAACATCCCTTATGATTGATAAATAACATTAGTGCAGTACATTCTCTAATATTAAGCACAATTTAATATTCCTCTTTTACTGATGCATTAAAGAAACACAGATTCTTCCATAACATGCTTAAGTACCTGGGCTTCCCGCTCCCAGGTCCAGTCTGTGATGGGGTGAGGAGCACCAGCGCTTTTCCAGGACATGCGCTACGTCTCCTTGTGTTTGCGTCTGAGAAGAGGGCATGAGCGGTGAAGGAGCATAATCCAGAGGGAAGGAGAAGTGGAGGACAACTCTAGTGCCATGAACCCCGTCTATTGGGATACAATACACAGAGGCCCAAGTAGCAGAAAAACACAAAAAGAAAAGGAAAAGGAAAAAATATGCATATGTTTCATTCATGCAAGTAGCCAATTTCCATTCAGTAAACTGGAATTAAATGTATGATTAATTTACTTCTCTATATAATTTTCGAATGCCTGATGACCCTTGTTTGCTGTTTTTTCCTGATAAATATACTTTTAAGGATTAATGACATAATACAGGTAAAGTTTATTTTTAAACGATTATTTTTGTTGACACCTAGACTTATGAATCACTCGGAACCTGTAGTCAATTGTTCTTAATGAATGAAAAATAAAACACATAATTAATGGATTTTCATGATAGATGGTAGTGAGCAAACTATTTGTAATGGTAATTAATTATCCCTCCTGCATTTCTAATGAACAGAACACATGGTGCATTTTAATTGCTTTAATGAATAGTTATCAGGTATTTTTTTTAAACTTAATTTATACCACAATTTAGATGTAATGAAAGACAAATCTATCATCAATTTAAATTAGCCATGAACAGGTTATTGTACCATTCAAATATTCAAAATAGTTGTTTCTTTCTAAAGATATATACACAAACACACAATACATCAAATTATCAATGAATCTTTCTTTTTTTTCCTTAAAGTCCCCTCGTTTAAAGCAAATTGTTACTATTTCTTCTTATTTATATAGTCTAAAAAAAAATCAGAGTATTTACAAGGTCTTGGATAGCAACTTCAAACCTTCAAAATCCTAAGAAATAATAAACCATGTACAATCTTTCATTACACCTTTATTTTATTTGTCATAAAAGACATCAAAATTCTTCATTCTCTGTAGAGATAAAAAAGAAAACTACTAAGCCATGAATGCAGCTTTGAATTTAATGTAGGAGAGTACAGATGAGTACAACTCCACCTGACTTGTTAAACAAAACACAGCAGTTCTTTCTGCTACTGGGCCTGTCTCTCATCCCATTTGCCCATGTACACAAAAAATTAACACCAAAAATAACGGTGTTTGGCTTCCAACAGAATTTATCATATAAAATATGATGTATGAAATACGGATATACTGACAATAATAACCTTATGGAAAAAAAAGAGCATCGCAGCCCATCCTCATCCCCATCGCATGCCCCACCAGGGGCATGAGTTCTCAAAATTCACTTCCAAAACTCCCTCATATACAGAACCAAAGTCAAGATCTTGCATGACTTTGAAAATCAAAACAGCTTCATGTCATCAGCTCGATAAACCAAAACTCTTTTTTTTTTTTTTTTCTTGTGGTTTTTGGCTGGGGCTGGGTTTGAACCCACCACCTACGGCATATGGGACCGGCGCCCTACTCCTTGAGCCACAGGCGCCGCCAAAACTCTTGAATTATACCCAACAGACTTGACACACCATTTTCTTCACACACTCAATCCTATATTCCAACTCAAGAAAAAGTGTATAATTTTAATTGTGATCTCAGAGCATTCAACAAGTGGTTGGAGAAAAACGAACACAAACCCCGGCAACAAAAGGCAAAATGCAACAAAAGAAAGGGCTCAGGAAATTCAATCAGCACAGTGCACACTCTCAACTCAATTCACTATATAAAAGTAATGGCTGGGATTCTTTGATTTGGTACTATAGTTATATTATTTCTGGTAAATGCTTTTATAATCTATGGGGCAGTTTGAACGGCCAAGTCAAAGATAATTGTACACAAATGAATAAGAGGTTACCTATAGATAATGTTGGAAAATACAAAAACGTCAAACAAATTTAGAAAGCAGTCATGAAAAAATAGATATAATTTGTTTTTAAAGAATTTTTGGAGCGTCAAATTTTACATGAAATGAAAATTCCTCTCCCTGGTAGTGAAATGAGGAACAGCAGAAGTCTCCTAAATATGTACAGTGGTATCTGAAGTTGAAATATTGAACTAGTACTAAAAAGTGATTTCTTTGAATACTAGTCACAATTGCTAGGTGTGATTCAAGAAAATAGCTAAAATTCTGAATTGGGGTGGGAGTTGCATAAAGAAGTAAAATAAAAATCAGTCACTGAAGAAGTAAAACATATTCAAGTATTTCCAGGCGGTAAAAAGCAACCTCACGTAGGGCGAGTCCTGACTGCTCTAAAGAAATGTTGTATAATCTGTTATCCGTGGAAAAACCAGCATAGGTCATTTACAAAGCCTGAGGGAGATTCGAAGTACATTGATATATAAGCAGATGGGAAATACTCATGAACATGAAAATAGATCTATCAATAGTTATAACTTAATGGAAATCTAGTGAAAGTTTTTTTTTATATAGAACAATAGTAATTAAAAACATAATATAAGAAGACTCTTGAACATACGTCATGTTAGCAGGATTTTCAAGAAGCTATTGCTGGTACATAAATTCAGATTTTATTTTATGGTCATTACTATAAAAATATCTGAGATTAGAAGGAAGATAGATAAGCCATCAGCAACAGGTCATGTTTAATTTAGAGATTTGGTATTACGCAGTCTCACTCTCACTGCAGAATATTTTTTATAGAATTGTTTGATATTTTCACATGCAAATGTTTCTGTCATTGGTGTTAGGACAATTTTTCACAAATAGGGACTCACTGCTGCTACCTCTAAACGGCTAACATGGTTTAACTTATTTTTTTTAAGTGGGTAAATAAATGATACTGAAATGCACTTCAAATGATAAGATGATTAATTTTGGGAAATATCTTTTTAGGAAGTTCAGAAGAATTTGACTAGTTGGTAAATATACAACATGTACTTTGTTTAACCGATTGATATAATTTCAAAACATGAAGGACCACAAACTAGGTAAAGAAACAAGCACTTCCAACTGTTCCAGATTTTTTTTAATGTTGCCAATATATTTTATTTTATATCTCTGACCCTGATACTTCAGGTCTAAAGGAACTCTTAGAAAATATTATCCTACATCTCTTTAATTTTTTTAGTTTTTTTCTAGTAATTTTTTTCTTTTTTTGTTGAATCGTAAACACATAGATCATATATACATTAGAGCATTTATGGGGCACAACATGCTGATTTCATATAGAATTAGGAATGCTTACATCACGCTGGTTAATATACGCAAGCCTGCGTGCCTCACTTATCACTATTATTTAGACAATAAACTTTTATAGCAGAACAGGTGCACCAATATTAAGTTAAATTGAATTCAGCCATGACGTTTCATGGTTCTGGAAGCATGGCTCTGGCATACAATCAAGTAAAACTTTTCAGTTATCAATGAAGAACACATTGATTATGTCATATGGGTGATGGTATAGAGGTCTCTCTCCTAAAAAATATACATTGCTAAACATGGTTATTATTCCAAATATATTTTATTTCTGTAGCCTTTTGAGAAGAGACAGATCTGGATGCTCAGGAAGCTCATTCCCTCTTCCCTCCTCCTCGAACACGTAAACACACAGACACGATGGGTTGGGGAACTTAGAAAACCTCGGTTCATCTGCTTTGAGTTAGCTCAGTAGGACAGGCTGATTCTGTTATTTTAAAATCTTTTTTTTTTTTTAATTGTTGGAGATTCGTTGTGCATTTGTTAGGTAAAGTCCCTCTGAAAGAGGCTCACTGTATCAGAGAACTTCCATCATTACACAATTACATGGAAGTTTTTATTCACCAACTTTATAAATAGGTAAGGTTTATTTATTAAGGTTTATTAAGGTTTATTTTTTTTCAATTGAAAAGTGGACCCCAATCCAGATAGTCCATCTCTGATTAGAATAAACTACCTAATAATACAGGTTTGGGAAATATGGTATCTTACTATATCTTTTGCTGGGAAACTTTTCCCCAGTAAACTTTACATTTGCACAAATGGCACTAGTTGTAAGTAGCTGTAACGCCTAAATAGGACAGGTGATGGCAATACAAGGATACAGACCAGTTCAATGTGCCTGGTTTTGAAAAGAGTCTCCATTTAACCCCCACACATCAAACTCTGGAGGAAATCATCCCTTCCAGGGGCTGTAGCAGATCATAGAGGAGGCTGGTGGTGAGTTTCTGCTAGTTTCCAAGTGACAACTAGAAAATCCCCCAGCTTGGAATCTTCCACAAGGGCTGTTGAGGAACCCGCCCCACACCCTGAACAGGACAGCATATGTACAATGGCTGTGAGCTCCAGAACAAGTTAGTCAGACGTACCTTACAGAGCTGGGGACCTGCCAAGGGACCAGACTCTGGGGCAGCAGCACAGAAGTCTGTCAGTCACCAAAACCCCAAGGCAAGAGGCAATTAGAAAAGGGGGGGGGGGGTTTCAGCAATGTCTCCAAAGCATGCAGATCGTTGAAAAACAGGTGTGTTTGCTACCAAATGAAAACCCCAGGTAGGAAGAACAGGAGAGAAGAAAAGGAGGCCAGACTATTTGGAGTTCAGAGCATTCCTGCAAGAACAGATGCGCTTTATGGCTGACCGTGGGAGGATTATAAAACCAACCGGATCAGCAATGGATTTCACAGAGAGGAGGAGGTGGAGTTTCTCAGTCTCCGCACTACTGACGTTTTGGAATAGACAATTATTTCTTTGGGTGGGCCGTTATGGGTATTACATACTTCTAAAATATTTTTATTTATTTTTAAATTAGTTTGGGTAGATAGTAGTTGTGTACATTGAAGGGCTGCACATGAGTTTTTTGTAGTTTCCTAAAGCTTTATTGTTCTGAACACTCCTAATAACCTGCTGGGGCCAGACACTGCAGGATCAAATACAGGCTGACCATGATCAAAGCTCCACTGTCCTGAGCCTCAACTGCCCCTGTGGGCTGGAGCACGGCAGACCGCATGGTAGTTATTAGAACTTTCTGAGAGGAGCAAGGGACCTGGGGATCAAAAAACAACCAAACCATACCTACCAGTAAATAAGAGTGCCCAAACCGACTAATGTCATTAGCGCTCAGAATCCCCCCTGCCAGGAAGTAATAACCTTCAGGACGATTGAACAAAACAGGATTTCGCTGCTCAGATGCTTTGAGTTTGGGAGGTGCTGGTTTCATTGACAACTCTGGTCAGGCTTTTGTTTTGTTTTGTTTTGTTTCAATCTTCTCAGGCACTTCTGCCTGACACTTCTCTGCTGCAGGACAGAGCTTCACGGGAACGGAGGCGAGCCCCGCAGCAGGCCCTTCCCGGGGGCCATGGCCACGCAGCCCGTTCTGTCGTCCACGTGTCCAGCAGTCTGCTGTGCTTCCAGCCTTCCCTCGCCGCCTCTTGTCCTCATCCAGCTCTGGCTTTGCTCCTCTGCATCTGCCTTCCTGCCTTTGTCCTTGTTCTGAAGTGCCCTTCTATCCCTTACGCCCTGCTTCTCTGCTGCCAGAGCTCCTTTTAAACAGGGAACTCCGGACCTTGGTCCACTCCATGGCCGAGAGCCCCTGTCGGGCACTGAGCCTCTTGGCTTCCCTCTCCTTGCAGAATGCCGGCAGGCCTCCCTGCTGACCCCGCCAGGGTGGGGATGGGCTGGGTCCTCGGGCGGGCCACGGCCACCGCGCAGGCCCAGCCTCCTCCCAGGCTTTCTTGTACAGCCACCGCCTTGGGACGAATGTGTCGCTTCAGGCTGTAAGTGGGAAGTTTTGATACACGCACACAATGTGTATGAATCAAATCAGGGGAATGGGGGTGTCCGTCACCCCAGGCATTTATTCCTTTGTGCTAGGAACATTCCAGTCCCGTGCTTTTATTCATTTTAAGTGTACCCTAAGTTGTTTTTGATTATATAGAATAAAACACTATTAGATGTGTGTGTGTTCTATGAAATATTGTTCATCCTCCCTATCGTACAAACTTTTCTGCTTTTCTAACTTTTTCTGCTTATTAATGATCCCCCTGTGACTCCCTGCCACCACTCCCAGCCTCTGGTAACTAGCATTCTACTCTCTTCATCATAACATCAGTTGCATTAATATTTAGCTCCCACACACGAGTGAGAACATGTGAGATTTGTTCTTCTGTGCTGGCTTACTTCCCTTACCAGAACGTCTTCCGCAGCAGCCTGGCCTCTACCTGCCAGACGCCGGTAGCATTCCTCAGGGCTGCTAACTGCGACTACCAGAAACATTTCCAGACACTGCCATGTGTCCCTACAGCAAAATCATCCCCGTTTTAGAACAACCACTACAGAACATCACTCTTCAAAAGTGACAAAAATGCATCTTTACATAGCTTTTGGGTTTTGTGGAACGTGTGTTAGAGGGTTCGGCATTTGGTACTAATGGTTTATCTAAGTAACATTATTGGTCTACCCAGGGCTAATATGCTGAAGTATTCGGTTCATTTCCTCTAGAAATACAAGCAAGAACTTTCTCACAAATTTGATCTTCCTATGACACTTCCAAATGCCTGTATGAAGGAAAAACATCTGGACTGACAAAGCCAGTAAAGCACCTTACCCAGCATTTCCTCTGCAAATCACTAAATCCACGTTGTAAACCACCAAGGTAATGAAACCACCAAAAAAACCCCCTGAAATAACCAACATAATTCTTTTTCTGGCTTACGAAACTACCAACTCGGCCAGCCTTTTCAGTGATAACCATGTAAGATCAGCCAGTCCCTTCTATTCAGCTATTGTAAAATGCACATGAATATACACGCTTTGCTGCGTTCTTAGGCACCCACGAGTGTTTTTTTGTCTTTTGTTTTCAGTTTTTGGCTGGGGCCAGGTTTGAACCCACCACCTCTGGTATATGGGGCCGGCACCCTACTCCTCTGAGCCACAGGCGCCACCCCGGCACCCAAGAGTGTTAAAGGAAGGATCAAGGCAACTTTTTAATTATTTTTTTTTCTTTAACCTCAGCAGATAGCTGGCTGTCATTGCTCAGACGGTGTGCACCAGGGTAAACATGACAGAGGACACAGACTTTCCTTTAGGTGACAGCTGATATCCTTGGTCTGCAGATGGTAAGCATGGGAACTACATAATAATGATTGTATTTCTGTGCAACTTACTCCTCCAGAAAAAGTCAAAGTAATAACACGTCTCATTCCTGAGACAGCACGTCATGTAATCATGGAGAAGTTAGGAGGCTGGGGGAGGGGGTAAATGTATCCCTTCCTTGCGAGTCTGCACAAAAATCTCCAGTCAGCTTCCTGTCGTCTTCCCAGGATGTAGGTCCTACCGTTACCTTCTCACCATGTTACGTATGTCACTGCCCATGTTATCCGCTGGAGGAGATATCATTGATCTCACATCCCCCAAATGTCTCAGAACCTCTTTGATCTGGAATGAAGCAGAGATGAACAGAGAAACGTGGAATTGTTCTATGAGAACTGAAGTCTGGACTCCGGACAGCTGGGTCTGTACAGTCCTGGAGGGTCATTTCTTCTCTTCTTGGCAGATTATTAAACCGCTGATTCAGCAGGTCGGGGGTGGCCGGGCAGGGACAGGCTGACCCGGTGGCTGCTCCTGGAGCACTCCTTCTTGCTCAGGCCACTTTCTCAGACGGAGAACTTCTAGTTTCACGTGTTTGCATGACTCTTCCCTGTTTGTGGACCCCATAATGTGAATCATTGTAAAAGTGGGGACTTATAAACTGGAAAGTCGGCTATCGTGGATGCAGCCCATCCGTGATAGCCTAAGTTGTGAGCTCAAGGATAACCTTTTGATATTGTTGTGTTCCTCTACTTAAACTTCACTGAAGTACTTTCCCAACAAAGTTTATTTTAAATCTACACTGCGTGTGACTATTGCTATCTAGCTGTAACTCTTTCATATCACAGGTTTATTCTAGAACCTCCTATAATGCTTATAATTCTTACCATGTTACATATATTTATTTTTTTATTCAAATATTTTATTATTAATGATTTCTTTTTGCTTGTTTAGATATTCCTTCTGTTATAACTAGAGTTATTGTCTTTCTAGGGATATTGGTCTATCAGATAGCAAATTCAGTTTGCTCTGGGGGTTTGGAGGGATGGTAGCAAACAGCTGGCCCACTGAGAGGTGCACATATCTGATATTGGGTGTTGTTATATATGCAAATACCTTCGGGCTTTCCTGTAGATTCATAATCACACAATTGTGACAGTTTGTCTAGTTTATGTTATTCAGTTAACTCTCAAAATGCTCATGGACTTTTTAACAATATATTCTTGATAATTAAGATTCTGCCAGTAAGAAAACCTTGGAAAACGAAACACCATCCAACAATGAGTTGAACTGCAAATTCAAATTCAATTTCTTCATGTTTGTCATTTAATAAAACTATTATTCCCAAAATTGTTTCTGTCACTAGTATAATTTTAGGATATTTTTGTTTCCATGTAGTTTCAAGGTTTTTTTGCCTTAACAAATGTAGTAGAATGTAATGAGTTTTCAGGAAGTTTCTATTTACATATTTTTCCTTCCTTCCTTCCTTCCTTCCTTCCTTCCTTCCTTCCTTCCTTCCTCCCTCCCTCCCTCCCTCCCTCCTTCCTTCCTTCCTTCCTTCCTTCCTTTTTGAGACAGAGTCTCACTATGTCATCCCCTGGTAGAGTGCCATGGCATCACAGCTCACAGAAACCTCAGACTCTTGGGCTTAAGTGATTCTCTTGCCTCAGCCTCCCAAGTAGCTCTATGTACATATTTTCATAATGAAAGTTGTGCCTGCTATTTAAATGCAATGACATCTGACATGGGTAAGAAGCCTTACTCAAAAGAGCTCATACATTGTACAATTCCATTAACATGAAGTTTTAGAATGGACACACATATTAGAACAGTGGAAAACTAAAATTGGGATTGATGTGGAAAGCGCATGGATTTGCTTTCAAGAATAAGGTAATATTTTATCTATGGACAGAGGATTTGATTATACAAGTAGAATCATTTATCAAAATTTAGGCAAAGTACACTTAGATTTATGGATTTTATTTTATCTCGAAAGAAAGAAATGAAATGCTGACTTCTAGTATTTAAAGAAAATATGCTAATGTCTGCACTTTACCTTGGAAGGCATCCAAAAATAAAATGAATTGATAGATAGGCATGTTAATGATAAAATCTAGGCAGTGGACATATAGGTGTTTTTTGCAATACTTTTTAACTTTGCTACACTTGTGGAAGTTTTTATTATAAAATATTACAAAATAAGTAAGCATAATATACTTTTATAAGTACTCAAATAATGAAGATATAATGAAATAAATTATTATACATACAATAAAGGTATAATGAAATAAGATAAGGTACATGTTAGAATTGCCAGCTACATACGCAGCATACTGACAGTTAATCATAATACCAACTAATAACACAAGAAGCCCTGAGAACACATTAGTCAGGACAGTATTGTTAATCCCTCGAAATATGAGTAGAGCATAATTATCACATGCAATATGAAAACAATTATTATAATGAGAATAATTTGATGTGAAAAGCCCTGAGATTTTTGAATTGTATGTTTCAATTTTTCCAGTACAAAACTTTCCTCAGAATTAATTACAGGAAAGCAATTATTATGTAATGTGAAGAATTCTACTAATGAAAAGAAAATGATTTATGTGAAATCTAAGAGGATGCAGAGCAAGTGTAAAATTAGCTTTCTGAAAATTGGACTCATCCCTTATCCCATTCTCTTTAGAAGATCATCTCCTTTCAATGCGAAGTATTTCATAGATCCTTGAAATTTTTCAGAAATGTATTGAAATGAAATGATCAGGCACTCCTCAAGTTTCCACTCTGAAGACCGCTGGTTGTAATTCATGGTTTTTCCTTCCTCTGAAATGACTGTGTCATATTGTTCACCAGTTACATAGTTAATTTCGTAAAATAATTAATGTATATCATATCAACACCCTTCTTACAAATCTCTTTATGTTCAGCTTTTTTATCCCTTCAATAAAATCAACATAGGTAGTATATCTTATTTTTAAGCCTTGTATTTCAATCTGTCTCCAAAATATTCCTATGGGTCCAGAGAGTACATCTCAAACTGATTTTTCAAATTGTGATTAAAGATCTTGATGAAATAATTAGATCTCACTTGGTAACTATTAAAAATACGATAAATGTGTGCTATTTCTTGAAATTACCTTTTAATAATTTTAGCTTGAAGGACCTAGTGATTTATATTTCAAGCATGCCTTCTAGATAATTCTAATAAACCTAAAATGTGGAATGATTATTTAATTTTAATTCAATTATATTTTTAATTTTTTTAGAGTATTACTGGGTTCTATTTTTAATTTTTTATTAATTTTAGAGTATAATTTGCATTTGTACATTTGAAGTCGATATTATAAGTGTGCCCTTTACCCAGAATAAGTGTGCTGACCAGTTAGGGGTGAGGTTACCCTACCTCTCCTCCCCATACCCCGTTAGATTTTCACTGAGTTTTACTTCCGTAAGTGCTTATAAGTATTGATTCACTAGTTCCCTTTTAGGATTGAACACATGTGTTTGTTTTTCCATTCTTGCAATATTTCACTTAGAAGAATGGCGTCCAGTTCCATTCAAGTGCACATGTCTTTTTAACAGAATGACTTTTTTTTCCTTTGAGTAAATACACAGCAGTGGGATCGGCAGGTCCAAAAGTGAGTCTACTTTTTGTTCTTTGAAGATACATCCATCCTACTTTCCATAGAGACTGTACAGTTGGGTCTAGAGACTATTTCATTTTATTTTTTTAGAGATAATGTGAAAGAAATCAGTTTATGTTAACATAAGTGATTTTTTTTTCCTTTTTTCCTCCTGAGGTTTTAAATATTCTTTCCATTGCTGCATTTCTCTCCATCTTATAATAGATTAGATTTATGCTTCAAGAGTTTGTGTCAGATTTTGGGAACATAAGAATTTTGTTGTGTCTTGGGTTCAATTGGTCTCTGGCTTTCGTTTCTCATATTATTCTAGTGAGAATGATTGCCTAATAAAATTTTGATAATAAATATGTGAAATTATAACTATTTACATGATTGAATTTTAAAAACTGGTTTACTTCAGTAAGGTAAAGTATCTGTGCTACTCACCCTCTGTTTAACTTAAATATCACAGAAAGCAGGATTAAAATTTGTGGATGAAATTGAATTGGTATTAGCCAGTGCATTCATGAGTGAATGAAAAGAAAGAGTGAATAAAAGAAATAATACTCATGATATTTCATCAAATAGAAAGTGAATATGAAATGAGCCATTAAGTTATGCATACAAACTGTATGCATTATAATATAATCCCATTTATCTGGGATGAAAGAATGAATTGACTACTTTAAAATGTATTAACCAGGTTGGAAGGTAGTTCACGCAGAAAAGTTATCACAGTTATTCTCTCATGGTAGGACAATTAGATTCCCATGACCTTAAAGGAGATAATCTGAATTATTCTCTTTTGTATAAGATTTTCAGTAACTGTGCGTCTGAGTGGCACACTTCAACAGGAATTCTAAAATATTACAGGAAACACTTAAACAAGAGAGATGGTATAGAATGGTGGGAAGGTTATAAACTCTGTCATATAAAAAGAGTGTTGGTGACGGCGCCCGTAGCTCAGTGGGTAGAGTGCCAGCCACGTGCACCTGGGCTGGAGGGTTCAAATCCATCCCTGGCCAGCTGGACAGAAACAACAACTGCAACAACAACAAAAAAATGTTGTGGGTGTTACGGGAGGCACCTGCAATTCCAGCTGCTTGGGAGGCTGAGGCAAGAGAATTGCTTGAGCCCAGGAGTTTGTGAGGTTGCTGTGAGGGTGACATAGTGAGACTCTGTCTCAAAAAAAAATAGGCTGTTGGAACTAGAGTTATTTAACAGAAAGCAAAGAAGGAAAGTGAGGGAAGGGAATTATCTCAGTGTTAATATTCTCACACTGCTGAAGTTCATTACTATTCAGTGCACCGATAACTATTTCTATAATTATTTGATAACACACGCAATATTTCTGTTCAAGTTGTCTGGGAATCATTGATCCTAACATCAAAGTGTAGAAGGTTTTGAAGGGGCTGTCATGGGAAAGAAGATGTCTTGTCTTTTAATTCCAGAAGGCACAAACAGAGTAAATGGCAAGACGAATCAAAGAGATAGACCTTGAACTCCATATATCGAATTAATATCTAACTATTTTGTGCATTATCAGTAGTATTCAAGCAAAGGATATAAACATGACCATTTTCAATCATGTGATGTAAATTGGATTTTTGTTTCAGGTGGTATCCATTCAAAATGTTAAGATTGCAACATTTTAATTTAGTAAGGAAAAACAATTTGCCAGATGTGGAGGGCCCTTATACAATGTGTCGATCAGGCACAAAAACAGGATGGCGGAGGCGTACTTTAGGAAACCTGCTCGCCGGCTGCACCCTGGCAACAACCTTGCTGCCCGTGCCCTTTGCGTTCATTGGAGAGATATCTAGGTCAAGAAACCGACAACAGGAAGTGTCCTAGAGTATAAATATAGAGTGCTGTAAACAAGGTTAAGGGCTTTTCCATCCTGCTCTCCCCGGACAAGCTGCTTGCCCCCGATAATAAACCTGCTGAAAGCTGTTTGCGTTGGTGTGTTCGTCCCTGCTGGTCAGCGGCCGAGCGACACCGACAGCCAGATGTTTTGTCTACCTTAAAATAGTTTATGAATCAAATAAACACTCTAACAGGCTTTTTGGTAAATCCTTTATCAATCTTTATTTTCTTTTTTTTTTTTTTTTTTTTTTAATTTGGCCGGGGCTGGGTTTGAACCCACCACCTCCGGCATATGGGACCGGCGCCCTACCCGCTGAGCCACAGGCGCCGCCCATCAATCTTTATTTTCTATTTAATCTGTGTGTCATCCAGGAAGCAACTACATATTAAAATTGATGATAGTAGTCTCTGTATCACTAATGCCTGGTACATAGCGCACACAGGTACAAAATGCTCCATTGAATAGAGATGTCAAACAAACAAACAACAAAAAAAAAAAACACCTTCATACCCTCAAGAGTAACCTAAAGTCCTGGAAATCTGACCGGTAGCATCATTAGATGTCAAACAAACAAACAAACAAAAAAAACACCTTCATACCCTCAAGAGTAACCTAAAGTCCTGGAAATCTGACCAGTAGCATCATTAGATGTCAAACAAACAAACAAACAAAAAAAACACCTTCCTACCCTCAAGAGTAACCTAAAGTCCTGGAAATATGACCAGTAGCATCATTAGATGTCAAACAAACAAACAAAAAAAAAAACAAAAACAAAAAAAAAACACCTTCATATCCTCAAGAGTAACCTAAAGTCCTGGAAATCTGACCGGTAACATCATTTTAAATAAGGTACTTCCCAGGCAGTCATGACAAAATGCCTGTTTGGTCCAGAAAGTGAAGCATGTAGACTCATTATTCATTAGTTAATTCAGTACTTAGCAGAAATTTAAGGCCAGGAGGAAGTTAGCTGAATTTTAAGGGCCTGCAGTAGGGAGGACGCATTCTTCCGTGAGTTGGGCTCTGGCATTATAATGATGTGGCGGGTCTCAAACTGGCTTGGGCATTGTTAAAGTTATGTATCAATTATAGAAAAAGAAGGCAAGCTTACATTACTCCATAACTTTGCTCCAGGCATGCTTGTAAAAATTAAGAAAAATGATATTTATTTTGCAGTAAGAACACTTAACATGATGAATGTCTAAGTGCACAATATTGTATTCTTAATTACACTGATGATGTCATTCTATAGGTGTCTATAACATGATAATTTTTTGTAATTAAAAGTTCATGACCATTGAACAGAAACTCCTTATTTTCCCCTCTCCCTATCCCCTGGCAACCACCATTCTATCCACAAGGTCTATTAGCATGACTAGTTCAGACAAATCCTATCAGGGACATAACGCATCATTTGTCATTGTGTCACTTAGCGTCATGTCCTCCAGGTGCGTAGGTGGTGGTGTCTGTGGTGCATCGTCTTTCTTTTTAAGTCTGAATGACATCCCATTTGGCACAGAGGGTGCCAAAAATGCATATGCCTTTTAAGATAGGAAAAAAAAAAACTGTATTAAAATCATAATACTCAGTATATGCCAAAAACAATGCAAGGTTTTTTTTTCTATTAAATCATAGCTGTGTACATTAATGGGGCACAACGTGCTGGTTTTATATATAATTTGAAATACTTTCATGAAACTGGTTAACATAGCCTCCATACAATGCAATATTATTAAGCAATAAAAAGGAATAGAGGACTGATACCTGCTACAACATATATGAGCTTTGAAAACATGATGGTAAATAAAAGAAGCTGGACATAGAAGGCCATATAGATTATGATTCTGTTTGTATCAGGTGTCCACAAAAGGCAAATTCATAGAAACAGAAAGTAAAGCAGCGGTTACCAAGGGTTTGGGCAATGATAGTTAATGGGTACGTGGATTCTTTTTGGCATTATGAAAGTGTTCTAAAATTAGATAGTGGTGATGGTTGTACAACTGGGAAAACACTAAAACTAAATTGTAGAATTTAAAAGGGTAAATTTTATCCCAATAAAGCTATTGTTTTTAAAAGCTGAGATGAACAACAGTCTGCAAATCTTTGTATGGACATACACTTCCATTTGGGGGGGGCAGAAAATAATTAGTAGTAAAAAAGCTGGGTCATACGATAAGTGCATGTTGAACTTTTAAAGAAACTGACGCTGTTCTGCAAAGTGGACCATTTTATATTCCCAGTAGTAGTATATGAGAGTTCCACTTGCTCTGCAGGCCCACTCACATTTGGCACAACCAAACAAGCTTAAAATTTCAGCGGGGAAGTTGACTTATGGTGGCACCTGCAGAGTGATAAGGAAAAGGACCGAGTATATGCCAAAAACAAAAGATGAATACAAGGCACGTTTGAATTCTGCAGTCACAAGAGGTGCTCAAAGTGGTCACCGTCAGTGTCCAGACACTTCTGGTTACAAGAACTACTGCTTGAGCAACGTTGACCAAAGTCTCCACTTGCATTCCTGGGCAATCCTTTTCACAACACCGTTTGTCTCAAACTGATCAGGAGTGTCAGCAGGAGTGAGGTGTGTCAGAGGTTGTGTTGAATACTCACGCCTCCATTGTCACTGCCCTTCACAGTGTTTTCAGATTTCAAGTACCACTCCCAAATTCTTGCACTCCTCCAAGGGCAGCTATCACTCTGCCATTTGACTGTCCTGCCTGTCATATAGTTACACTAGAGTTCAATTGATTGACCCTATCTTTTGACCCAGCATCATACTACACATTGCTACTATAATTCAATTCAACTTTAAAAAGTAATATATACGTAACATCTCTTAAAATGCAAATGCATTTTTGCCCCTCCAAAATATACCACATTTTCTTTATTGGTTCATCCACTCATGTAGGTTTTTTTCCATATCTTGGCAATAAACATGGAGTACAGATCTGTTTGAGATACTGGGGTTTTAAAATTATTTTGGATATATACCCAGAAGGGAGATTCAGAGGTCCTATAGTGAATCTACTTTTAACTTTGTGTAACGTCCTTACTGTTTCCCACAGCTTTGAACCATATATATTCCCACCAACAATGTACAAAGGTTCTAATTTTTCCACATCTTAACCAATACTTTTTTTTTTTTGCAGTTTTTGGCCGGAGGGCAGGTTTGAACCCACCACTTCTAGTATATGGGACCGGAGCTCTACTCCTTTGAGCCACAGGTGCCACCCTTGAGCAATACTTTTAATTTGGGGCTATTTGAGATACATTTATGTATATAAAATTAACTGATCTTTGGCAGGAATACATAATAGGGAAATGATATTCTCTTCAACAAAGGGAGGTTGGAAAATAGGTATCCAAAATCAACTCAAAACAGATTAAAGATTTAACTGTAAGACTTGAGACTGTAAAACTCCTAGAAGAAACATTGGGGAAAAAATTAATGATTAAAGTTTCTTCTTTAAAATTTTGTATTAATATGAGAGTAAATGCAATTAGATTATATTATTTGTGTTTGTAAAGTCTGAGTACCAGCTGAGTCCTTCAGCCTGGATATGTGACATACACCTCTGCATGGTACCCTCAGCTGGGAACCTGGATATGTGACACACCCCTGCATGGTACCCCCAGCTGGGAACCTGGATATGTGACACACCCCTGTGTGGTACCCCAGCTGGGAACCTGGATATGTGACACACCCCTGCGTGGTACCCCCAGCTGGGAACCTGGATATGTGACACACCCCTGCGTGGTACCCCCAGCTGGGAACCTGGATATGTGACACACCCCTGTGTGGTACCCCAGCTGGGAACCTGGATATGTGACACACCCCTGCGTGGTACCCCCAGCTGGGAACCTGGATATGTGACACACCCCTGCGTGGTACCCCCAGCTTGGAACCTGGATATGTGACACACCCCTGCGTGGTACCCCCAGCTGGGAACCTGGATATGTGACACACCCCTGCGTGGTACCCCCAGCTGGGAACCTGGATATGTGACACACCCCTGCGTGGTACCCCCAGCTGGGAACCTGGATATGTGACACACCCCTGCGTGGTACCCCCAGCTGGGAACCTGGATATGTGACACACCCCTGCATGGTACCACAGCTGGGAACCTGGATATGGGACACACCCCTGCATGGTACCCCCAGCTGGGAACCTGGATATGGGACACACCCCTGCATGGTACCCCCAGCTGGGAACTTAATGGACCTCTTTGCTCCCTGCCCCTCCTCTCTTCTTGAGTTCATTATGTTTTTCTAAATCAGGCCTGTAGTGACTGATCGGCTAGTTTCAACATAGTATTGGGTACATGGGATGGTTGCTTTCCATTCATTTTTTTCCTCAGATTAAAAGGAGGGTACGAAAGATTAGGTTCCACTGTTTGCATTTGTTAGGTAACATTCAAGCTGTAGTTAAACCCTTTCCCCAGGGGGTGTGCTGTGCACCCTGCATTGCGCCCATGAGGGGAGAGTCTGGCAATCCCCCACCCTCCTGCCCTCTCCCCTTCCCATTTTTAAGATATTTTACTTAGGACAATGTTTTCCAAATCCATCCAGGTAAATATAAAAAACACAAAGTCTCCATCTTTCGTGGCTACATAGAACTTCTTGGTATACACATACCACATTTGATTAATCCAGACATGTATGGACGGGCACTTGGGC
This sequence comes from Nycticebus coucang, assembly GCF_027406575.1. Taxonomy (NCBI): domain Eukaryota; kingdom Metazoa; phylum Chordata; class Mammalia; order Primates; family Lorisidae; genus Nycticebus; species Nycticebus coucang. The sequence continues at coordinate 147,510,858 of NC_069783.1, read as the reverse complement.
TTCTTCCACATCTCTGCAATTGTGTATGGAGCTTCTATAAACATATGAGTTTAAATGTCTTTATGATAAAATAATTTTTTTCTTCTGGGTAGATACCTGGTCATGGGATTGCAGGATCAAATGGGAAGTGTACTTTGAGTTCTTTGGTGATTCTCGGCACTTTTTTCCTAAAGGTTCACAGTCATACCAACCTTGCATAAGCCACTAGCCCATTGTTCAATTGAGAGAATGCCAGTATCTTCTCTCACTGTAAGATTGTCTGTTTGCTTCGATGATGGTGTCCTTATCTGTGCAGAAGCTTTTTAACTTGTTCAGATACCATGTCTTTACTTTCGTTGTTGCTGGAATTACCAATAGTGTCTTCTTCCCCATTCCCCCCCGCCCCAAGGCAGATATTGTAAATAGTTTTCCCCATAGTTTCTTCCTAGCGTTTCCATTGTTTTGTGTCTTGGATTTAAATCTTTTATATAGCATGGGTTAATTTTTGTAGATTTCATTGGCTACTTCTTTATTTATTTATTTTTTCTAGTTCCATATGAAAGAAAAACTATTTTACCCAGTTCTTCTAAGTATGACATTGGTCTTCTCAGGGGGATTGTGTTGAATTTGTAGATTGCTTTGGGTTGTATAGACATTTTAACTATGTTGATTCTTCCCAGTCACAAGCATAGTATGACAATGATTTCTTGAAAATGACACCACAAGCTTAAACAACAAAAACAGAATGAAATATGAGGGATTTTATTAAAGTAAAGAGCTTCTGTACAGCAAACTATTTGCAGAAGGAAAAGGCAACCTATAAGAATGGGAGAAAATATTTGCAAATGAAACATGTGATGTGGGCTCAACAGCTTACAACTTAGCAATGATTTAACACAGAATTTGAAATGTGGGCAAAGGACTGGAATAGAAATTACTTCAAAAAAGACATACAGATGGCAGACAAATATAAGATGCTTTACATAAGTAATGATCCTCAAAATGTAAATTATAACCATGAGATACCGCCTTTTAGGATGTCTATTAAGAAAAAACTTTTTGTTTCAATTAGGACTTTTTCGTCACTACTAAACAATGAAAAAACTGAACATTTCCTTTTTCTAGTAATATTCACCCTTCTGATTATTGCTATTCTAGTCCATTTTCTCTATAAATTCAAAACTTGCGTAGGTATTAACATTTGTCCATGTCACGATGGATCTGAAGCCTCTTAGAATAAAAAGAACATGGCACAGTATTTAAGAGCAGATTATCTGGAGCCAGAAGACCCCTTAATCAATGTTGACTAAATTTCACCATTCTTTATCATGCTTTAGCTGGTAGCTAACAAGGGACAATTCGAGGTTAGAGTTTCTAAATATGTTGTCAACTGAAGAAGGTCAATGTGAATTTTGAAAATAAAAGAAGAAAAACCCATAATTAAGATCACTGAACCAAAAAATAATTCTCATGAGAAAGAAATATTATTGTTTTTGACATAAAAATATATGTGAGTAATAAAATTAATACACTAATTTACCTGTGGTTTATTTTTAAATGAGTTAAAAGGACTGCAGGTGCTATTCAGATAACTTCATGTGTACTATGCAACATAACAAGATTTACATAAATAACATGCATAACATAATAAAACAAAAACTTCATCAGCCTGTGGCTGAAGAGAAAGTAACGTGGTAAGTGGAGGAGCCGGGATATGAAACCAAGCAAACTGTCTGCATGGTCCTTGCCCCACATCACAGACATTGCAACTGCTTTTCAGGTTTGAAAACAAGAGCAGCAGACTCCACAGTGAGCTTTGCATGTCCATCTCCCAAATACTCAGTGAATGAAAGATTTTTGGGTCACTTAGGAGCCTTCAGAATCTGTTTCCCACACAACTTTGTAGAGTCACCAGGAACAGGCATCTTATAGGCTTTGAAAAGGTCCTGAACCAAAGAATCCCCTTAAATGTGTTTGTAGCCACATTTCCCAAACATTAGTCTACAGAACATCTGGAATCAAAGATACCAACTTTCAGGAGAGTCTTCTGCCATTTCCAAAATTATACATGGACACACTCTTATGTGTGAGAGTTGAGAACATATTTTTGAGTGAGTTAGACATTGCATCAATGGAAACTTGTGTAACTCAAGGAAAAACTTTCTTATCATTTTGTTCTTATAATTCAAGAAAATTATTCTCACTGCAAACTTGAGGGGAAAATATTCTTTCCCCTTTTTTATACCTGAGGAGGGCACAACCAGAGTCCCACAGCCTTTTACACGTACTTATTCATAGAATTGCATATCATTCGTACAATTAGGATACTTCTTTTTTTTTTTATCTAAAATGAGTAATATCTTTTAACCACAACCCTCTTCTATGGAAGTGTTGACATTTCAACGCTGCTCTGGTTCACACACGCTCTCTGCATTCTCTCCATTTTCTCCAGTTAGTCTGACAACACCTGTCGTCTCAGTAGTCTGGTTGTCTTACAATCACTGATCACAGACCAGTGGCTAAGGACTGTTGATCTTCAAACCAGCGATCAGAACGGCTTGCCTAATTATAGTTGCCTTCTTTTCATCTGTATGACACAAACATACTCTAAAAACTTCTGCCTAGAAGCTGCTGTCATTCCTCATTAGCATTTCACATCTGAAAGGTGTAAACAAGTCTTCTGATTTCCATCTTTAGACTAAAACGCCTTAGGAACAATTTATTTTTTCACATTGCTCAATTTAATATTGTCTTTGCCATTTAATTTAGTAGTTCACAGTGTGTTTTCTTTCAAACAGAAAATTAGAGTTTTTTTCCTAAAGTTTTAATCATTTTCTACAGGTTTCTTACGTACATTTTTGTTCTTCTGTGTAGGATGACACCATCCAATTAGGAATGATTATAAAATGATGCTGACATTAATCTCCAACAGGTGTGAAACACCACTAAATGCCTCATTGCAATGTAATTGCATGTAGTTCTAAGTAATTAAATAGGAAATAAACGTGTGCTGAAATGTTGGCGTCTTTCTGGTTGTTACATACTCAGATTTAGTTACTAAATTGCACATGGATTTAGATTACTTGGTAGGTTAAAATTGAAGCGCTATGAATGCCTTCTCAGGAATAAGATAATGAGTCTACCCGCTTCCCAGATATGCACAGTTCTCCAGCTCAGCAGATTATTAGCATGTTATTATTTCTCTCTCCTGTTGTCTGACTTTTGGCCTTTTTAATGCTTCTTCACACCACTAATAAATGAACAGAAGAGATATTAAACTTAAATTAGTCTACTTGTTAGTCACCCACTAAGTCAGAAAGGACAGCTGGGAGTCTGTGGCATTCAAATTGCAACGATTTGACAGGTTTCGGACTAGGAGCAAGATGGCAGCCGAGTAACAGCTTCCTTGCATCTGGGCACCGTGAGTCTGGGGATATAGGACTCCAGGCATCTCTGGCTGGTGGGATCTGCCTATCATCACCCCTGAGAGGATACAGGGAGTCAGCGAGAGACTTCTGGACCCCAAGAGGAGGACTAAAACAGTGGAAAACCGGCAAGTGGTCGCGTGTGTTCAATCCGCCTAAACCCGCCCGCAACTGTAAGTTCAGTAGCAGCGAGACTGCAAACCAGAAAGGCCTTACCTGTGAACTGTTTTGGTGTCTTTGGACTTGGCACTCAGCTGAACTGCCTTGGGGAGAGCCTGAGCGGGAGTGCGGAGAACTTTGGCCATTGTCCAGGGCCCCAGTCTGAGCCGCTGAGCCAGACGGAGCTAATAGAGTTTGGCTCTGGGTCACAGGCAGACATTGTGAGCGATCTGCCCTGGCAAGCTCCGCCCTCAGGGTGGCAGAGCTGGAATTGGGTGGGAGCTGGTAACCCAGCGACCAAGTAGCCTAAGGGCGGGGTCTGAGCCGCCTTGCAGCCCTAACCCTCGGGGGCAGAGGGAGACCAGTTTTGACACACAGGGTAAGTGGATAGCCACTTCAGCAGTGATTCCAGCAACAAGCACTTCCCTGAGAAAGCTTCTGCTCAGTAAGTGAACAAGTTCAAATTGCAACGATTTTCTTTTGGGTCATCTCTTTTTAGTCAGAGGGAAGCTCAATTTTTTTTTTTTTAAATATACTGCACTCGTTATGCTTTTTATAGATTTCAAGCATGTATATTCCCTTTTATTTCAGGGTATACTAGTTATTATTAATTTTTATTTATATTAAAGTATGTTCATATTTAATTTTACTCAAGAAAAGTATAATGCTATGGAATTCTAAATATATTAATTTACACATAAACATTATGTCAGACTAGTAATGTTTTACATACCCCCACATTGTTTGCTGTAAAAACACTGATAATTTTTTTTTAAACTTAAAACTTCACTGGAATCCAAAGAAAATAGTCTATAATTTACGTAAGTATTGAAGTTCTTTTTGGTAATGACTGCAATCAGAAATACTCTGATTCAGAATATAATTATTGACATAGGCACTTTTCACTTGGGGGCACAAAATATTGAGTAGCTGGGAAAGATGTGGAAATGTCTTTTAACCACAACCCTCTTCTATGGAAGTGTTGTTAGTCTTGACTCTTGGATAAAATATCTTTACCTTAATTTTATTTTTAATTAAAAATATCTGATTAGACTCTTGAAAAATAGTTGAAAAGAGCAAAGATCTTTGTTTATTTGAGTTATTCATTATATTGAGTATATTATAAATCATGCCATAAATTTTAAAATGTATTTAATTCATTTTTAAATAATGACATGTTAACATGTTAACATTAATAAACTGTCCATTGCCTTATGCCCCTCCCCCGCTGCTCTTGCTCTCTGGAAGTACTGTAAGTAGTGACCTGAAAATCCAAACCCCAGGCCTCCAGAGACTCCAAGACGCCAGAGACACATCTTGCTTATTTAGACAAACGTGAAGGACTTTATGTGCATGTAACAAGAACACAGTGGGGTTCAGTGGAACACATAGTTTCTTCATACGAAAGACAAGAAGAGTCCAAGGAATAGGACACATATTTCTAAGCCATATAATTGAAGAAGAATTTCCTCCTGACTAAGAGCAACTGGGATAAAAGCTGCCCTTCCAGAAGTCCCCAAACTCTTTAAACAGGGGGCCAGTTCACTGTCCCTTAGACAGTTGGAGGGCCGGACTATAGTTAAAAAAAAACAAACTATGAACAAATTCCTATGCACACTGCATATATCTTATTTTGAAGTAAAAAAACAAAACGGGAACAAATACAATCACACCGCCTCATGTGGCCCGTGGGCCACAGTTTGAGGACCCCTGGAGAAAACCCTATTTCGGTTTACACAGTCGTATTAGCTAACTATATGCTAGACACCGTAAAATGCAGAAGCATATCATTTTGCAACCACCTTTCAACATCTTTTAAAAGAAAAAAAATTCTTTCTCCACCCACCTAAACAGTTAAGAAGGGAAAAATAATTACAAGGCATATTTATTTACAAATGCCAAGTATGGATAGAATTTGTCCTCATGAAACATACTAAGAATATTAAATACAAATAAATATAACATTAGTCTATGGATAAATATCAAAAAAATCTCTTCTATCTCAGAAGTTTCTATATCTCTATCTACAAGATCTATATAACTATAGAACATAGTGAATCCTTGTCCTCCACTCAGCAGGAAAATATCATAAGCTAGTAATTAGAAACAAACCCGTGCCTCATTCCCTAAATGGTAAACAAAAATATTTTTTTCTATGACTGAAGAATAAGAGATCTTAAAAAGAAAGTTCAGGGGTTTCGGGCAGGGTTTCTACAAGTTGGTCTGCAAAGGTCTGACAGCAAGGAAGTTATGTATAATCAAGCTGTCCGCAGACAACATTTTTATTGTCTGTTTTTAAGAGGATGATGTCATAAAATTATTTTGCATATATAATTTTCAAATACAGATTGCAATGTTTTATTTCTAAACTTTCACCCTGTAGGTATAGAGATGTAGGCGGAGAGCACTCCGCCTGTGTAACACAGGTGTCAGTCACTACCAGGTGACTTAGAAGAAGAAGCATGTTTACTGAAGCACATAGTTGTTTTCTTTTTCCTTTTGTCAACATGCAAAAAAAAAAAACAAAAAAGAGATTTTATATAAAGATCTAGATTATCCATCTTTCTTAAAAAATGGGAGTATCTGGCAGTGGCCCTGCCAGGCCTGCCTCGCCATGGGCAGCCATCTGCTGGGGTGGACCCGGATGCTACCCCAGCTCAATCACACACATGCTTTGCTCACGACCCTCTTCCCCAGTCCCCGAGTCTCCATGTGTTTTGCTCATTACCAGACCCAGATAATTTGAATTTCTAATCTTTATCATAACTGAACGTATTTTCACGACAAATAGGTACACATTACTAAACCTGCAGTTCTTTTTTTCCTACCATGTATTTCCAATTCATAAAAACAGATTGACAGTTTAAATGGTTTACTGAGGTATAAACTTCTGAAGAACTTGTAAAGCATAAGCCCTGTTAAGTAAGAATTTATTTTTTATTTTTTAGAAGATTTCTAAAAGCATTGTAAAATGTGAAGCTAGTGAATACCTAAAGGAATCCTATCGCCTCTGATGGATTTTTATAAACACAGTGAAGTTAACAGCAGTTAATAACTGTATGGTACTTCTCAGGTTGAAAATTGACCTAAGAAGCGTGACTTACACTTTAAAAATTAAACAGTGTCCAAATTCACTGACTTCATCACACTTTCACCCTGTGTAATCTTGGGATAAGTTTTATTTTTCCTAATTAGAATTTTCTATATTCCACAAATTTTTGCAAGTTCTTGTTTATTATGCAATCATATATATTATTTTAAAATTTCATTACTATATACAGTATGTTGCAGCATTGTTGTAAAACTATGTAATCAATTTTTTTAATTATTTTTATTAACTGTGTACATTAAGGCAATCATGGGGTACAATGTGCTGGTTTTATATACAACTTGAAATATTTTCATCACACTGGTTAACATAGCCTTCACAGCATTTTCTTAGTTATTGTGTTAAGACATTTATATTCTACATTTAGTAAGTTTCACATGTACCCTTGTAAGATGTCTCATAGGTGTGGTCCCACCAATCACTCTCTCTTCACCCAACCTCCCCCCTCCTCTCCTCTCCCACTTCCCCATATTCTTAGGTTATAACTGGGTTATAGCTTTCATATGAAAACCATAAATTAGTTTCATAGTAGGGCTGAGTACATTGGATACTTTCTCATCCATTCTTGAGATACTTTGCTAAGAAGAAGATGTAATCAAATGTTATTATCTAAAAATGCAGTAGTATTTGCTTCATATTTGATATTTGAAATTAGCATTGAAACTAGATAATCATACTTATTTGTAATGGTGTAATTAATCTGACCTCCTCGTTACAGGTCAATAGCTAAATAGAATTTTTTGAAGCTTTGTAAAGATCCTAATATAAAGGTCAGACAGAGAAAGACATTTGGGATTATAATGTATAAATATGTTCTACTGTTTTTATAATTTTTTTAATGGGATAAAATATTTGTGTTTGTTAACAATGTGATTCAACATAATTTTTTTTATCACCAAAGCATCATGTGTAAGAGAAAATATTTGGTTTTCTTTTATTAAATGAGTGACTTAAAATTTTATTCTAAACATAATTTTAATATGTCTAAATGATAATGTATTTAATTGCACTAATACTGAAAAAAATAACCAGAATAGATTCTTACATGTATCATAATTCCAGTTGTCTGGAATGTGTATCATTATTATGTATCATAATTCCAGTTGTCTTTAAATGTTAGTTTTTAAATATTTTTAAGATGTCGACATGCTACTAAGTTTATTATAATTAAATAAGCATTGTTAGTTAGAAATGTATGGATACAGACTTTACAAATATAAACCACACCCAAAATGTTGAAAAATATAAATATGTCATAAATAATGCAAGACATTTTCTCACAAATGTACTAATAAAATTTTGTGAATATAAATGCATATTGAATATATTGAATACAAAGAAACACCTTTTTTTTTTTTTTTTGTAGAGACAAAATCTCACTTTATTGCCCCTGGTAGAGTGCCGTGGCATTACACAGCCCACAGCAACCTCCAACTCCTGGGCTTAGACAATTCTCTTGCCTCACCCTCCTGAGTAGCTGGGACTACAGGTGCCCACCACAACACCTGGCTATTTTTTTTGTTGCAGTTCAGCCAGGGCCAGGTTTGAACCACTACTCTCAGTATATGGGGCCTGGGGCCCTACCCACTGAGCCACAGGCACCACCCAGAAACACTCTTCTTAACAACAGACAGTTAATCATCCCTGAAAGGACGTACCAGTGACTTTCCATGGCCTTTTCAATGATAATTGTGTTATTGTAGAAACTTGTGAAAACAGCAGAAAATAAGGTCATCTGAAATAATGCCTGCCAGGATGGCAGAAATGTAGGGCAGAGGTGATTAACTCTTTCCTCATTTAACCCTGTTTGCTCCTTTCTCTGGTGTCCATATTTATGAGAAATATCTTTCTTTTCTCCATTTCTCCTAGTGGTTTTACTGTGATTAGTCCTAAGTTTTTAGTCCCTAGTAGTTAGCCTTGACTCTTAGATAAAATATCTTTACCTTAATTTTATTTTTATATGTCATTAGACTCTGGAAAAATAGTTGAAAAGAGCAAAGAACTTTGTTGTTTTGAGTTATCTATTCATATCTAGTATATTATAAATCATGTCATACATTTTAAAATGTATTTAATTTATGTTTAAATAATGACATGTGAACATTAATAACATAGACTATGAAAAAGAACAAGAAGTTTGTTTTGTAAACTAGATGAGATGCATTGTTTTACTTTTCTGGAAAATGCTTCAATGCTGGATTTTGTAAATAACAGCTGGATTCTCACTCACATTTACATCTGTGTTCCATCCATCGCTGTCTCAAATGTCTTGCAGTCTGTGGAGAACACCACTTTATACTTGCAAAAAAACCAGAGAGTGAAAAGGTTAAAACCATCTGAGTAGTCTTACGGAAATAGATTGACCTTGAAAACCTTCTGAAGAGTCTTATGGGCTATTAAGCCTATTCACACTGTGCTCTAAAACCACGCATTGCCTATCTAGACAATTTGGTCTTAATGGCTATCAGAGGATCAAAATATATGTAATATGCTATAACTATATAAATTATACTCTCTTGAAATTTCAACTCCAGAAAATATAATTATCCTCTTCCATAGAATAACATGAGGACTGGGAAGGAAGAAAAAGTTCTCCAATTCCTTCAATAGTAACTAGGATCATTTTTTTGCCATCATCAAAAGTACAAAATGTCAGCCACCTTTTTTATAAGAATGCAGACAGAATACTTGAATTTACTGACAAATGGATAATAGCCACTACTAATTGTTGGTCGGGAGAGACGATGTTCTATGCACTAAAAAAATAAGCTCAAAGCCAGGAGTGGTGTTCACACCTGTAATCCTGGCACTCTCAGAGGCCAAGGTGGGTGGTTGCTCAGGAGTTGGAGACAAGACTGAGCAAGGAGAAGATATTATTTTTACTAAAAGTAGAGAAACTAGCTGGGTGTTGTGGCGGGCACCTATAGCCCAGCTACTTGGGAGGCTGATGCAAGAGGATGGCCTGAGCCCAGGATTTGAGGTTGCCATGAGCTAAGACACCAGGGCCCTATAGCCTGAGACAATAGTGTGAGACTTTATCTCACAACATGCCCCAAATAACAGTGAGGTAACAACTTCAGAGATAAAGCTTGCTAACAAACAGTAGAACTCAGATTTGCACCTCAAATGAGCCTGACTCTAAATTGTGCCATCTCTAAGAGATCGTGCACCAAGCTTGTGGAAGCAGTCACCGGTTCTTGAAGAAGGCACTGGGAATGAGACAGTCTCCTAGCTAGCACGGAGATGTTTGGCCACCTGGAGGCAAGCCCTCAGGCAGCTGCCAGTGTTAATGAGATAAGATCGGTAGCTCATTAACAAGCAGGTGTTATACATTGAACATTCCTGGTGCACAGGGTGGGAGTCAAGCCCACTGGGGAAGAGCACTTAGTGACCATTAAGCATGTGATCCTAGTACATGGGCCGCACACCTGTTGTGTAATGTGTCAATAAAAGGCGATGACAGAGGTTATTCAGGGCTCTCCCTGAATGTATGGGCAGCTCACCTCTTACAGACATTTGTACCTTCAATCCCTATTCCCAGCTATTTTTATTCACATGGAGACGGGTGCCCACAGCAGGCACCATCCATTCAGGGTAGTTGTATCATTTATTCATGTTCATGCAGATCTGGCTGATCCTTGTGTAATAGCAGTAATGACATGCTAATGAATTTTCACTTAGTGCAACACATATCAAGTCATAGTCTTATAAAAATAATTCATTAAAGTTTTTTTTTTTTGTAGAGACAGAGTATCACTTTATGGCCCTCGGTAGAGTACCGTGGCCTCACACAGCTCACAGCAACCTCCAGCTCCTGGGCTTAAGTGATTCTCTTGCCTCAGCCTCCCGAGTAGCTGGGACTACAGGTGCCCGCCACAACGCCCGGCTATTTTTTTGTTGCAGTTCAGCCGGGGCCGGGTTTGACGGCGCCCCACCGACTGAGCCACAGGCGCCGCCCTTCATTAAAGTTTTTAATAGGTATAAAATTAAACCAACACTTTAAAAAACTATACAGCAAGATTTCCAGACTTTTGGTGAATAGTGAAAAAAGTAAGGGTTTGATTTAAGTTCACAAAAACTAGACAGGCTCACAAGTAACCACAAAAACGAGGAAATAGCAGAACCGAAGGCCTATATAGATATAACAATGACATAGATGTAAGAAAAAAATCCAAGAGCTGAAGTCAGGAAAAAGAAGGGAGGGTTATAGCCCCAAATCAGCTATGCATACCATGTCTTTTCACTTTAAATAAAATTACTTCAATCTTCAATCCACATTAGATGGAAGTCCAGACCTTTCTCTGCAACTATCAACAATTTATATAAACCTATATTATGTATAACCATTCCTGGTTCTGAGTTACTAATAAAGAAAAATATTTTTTTTTTACCTAAAGCTTAAACTTTTAGGTTGAATAGCTAAAAACTTAACATGAAAAAATCAAATGTATCTGTTATATGTTGTCTTTTTAATAAAAGCCATTCTAACTGGGGTAGGATGACAGCTCATGATTTTGACTTCATCTCCCTGATGAGTAAGGATATTGAACATTTTTTCATATATCTGTTGGAAAAATTAATATGTTTTGTTTTGAGAAGTAAATATTCATGTCCTTTACTCATTTTTAAGTGAAATTATTATTATTTTTGTTGGTGGTGGTGTTTCCCATTTAATTAAGTTTCCTTCTATGTGCTGGATATTGGTTCAATGTCACATAAATAGTTTGCAAATATTTTCTCCCATTTAAAAGGTTGTCTCCTCACTTTGTTGATTGTTTCCTTCTTTGTGTAGAAATATTGTAGTTTAATTTAATGTCATTTATCTGCTTTTGTTTTTGTTGCCTGTGCTTTTGAAGTCTCAGTCATAAAATCTGGCCTAAACCAATATTCTTTAGTATTTCCTTTATATTTTCTTCTAGGTTGGGTCTTACATTTGTTAACCCATTTTGAATTGGCTTTTGTATGTGGTAGGAGAAAAGGGTCTAGATTCATTTGTCTTTTTTTGGATGTCCAGTTTTATCACACCATTTATTGAACAGGGTACCCTTTCCCTAATGCATGTTCTTGACAGCTTTATCCAAATAATAGCTGCTTTTATGGCAGATTCATTTTTGGGTCTCTGTTACATTTCATTGATCTGTATGTCTGTTTTTATACTGATACCATCTTGTTTTGGTTACTATAGCCTTAAATATGTTTTTGAAGTCAGGTGCTGTGATGCCTTCAACTATGTTATTTTTTGTGATTGTTTTTGTTTGTTTATTAGTTATACTCAATATTGCTTTGGCTGTTTGGGCATTATTCCCTTTGAGAAGAGTGAGAATGAAGCCCCAATCACTTGTGCCTGTAAGGTCTCTCTTAAGAAGTCTGCGGTTAGCCTGATGGCTCTTCCTTTGTAAGTTACCTGAGTTCTTGCCGACAGCATCCTGAGTTCCTCCTCCTGTTAACTTTGGCTAGTCTGAGGACTCTGTGTGGCAGTGATTGTCTATTGGTGATTAATCTCTCTTATAACTAAATGTCTCATTTTCTAGCACAATCAAGAAAGTTTTCCTCAATTATTGCCTAAATGAGGCTGTCTAACTTTTGTGCATTTTTCTTCTTTACATTCAGGGATGTCTATGATCCTTCTGTTAGGCCTTACCTCTGAGTTTATTCTGCTCCACTATTTTGTCCCTTCTCCTTTCTCAGGTTCCCAGTTTTCCTCTGCAGGTGTCCACAGCCATTTCTCTGTCATCTCTGTGATCTATACCTGAGCTGGAACTCCTCTCTTCCCTCCTCATTCCGACAGTCTACCTTCCCGCCGGGGGGGGGGGGTCCCACAACCAGTGTCCTGGGCTACCCCTCTCCAACAGTCTTCATAGTTACTAATAAGCACAGATAGTAAATTTTTAAAATAATATGTATAATTCTAGATCTGTTTGCCTGATGATCATCATTGATATTAAAACTGATGTGTTACCAAACATAGATTTGCTTCTCAAAAAATAAATAAATAAATAATCTTTCTCAGAAAACTAGTACAAGTAATCAAGTCGATGGGGTTACTCTATAAGCTTGTGAAGCTCATGATTCATTACGCATCCTTCTCTGTCTTTGATATTCCCTTTGATTTGGCATTTAATGTGTATTTGAAAGGAAATAATGACTTAAAGAAGATTATATCTCTGAAACGTTCTCATAATTATGGTAGAAAATGTTGAAATATAAATTATGAATTCAATTTTAGTGGAATAAGTTTCTATATTAAATATTTAGAACATCATAACTTTCTTAATTGGTTAAATATAAACCCTATATCTTAAAAAAGACTATATTTTGAAATGGAAAAAATTTAAGAACAGATTAATTCAAACTAACTAGGAATGGTAAGGTAATAAGAAATATTAGTCTTGTCAAATGCTATTCTAATGCCAAATAAAATTAGAAACCATTCACAGGATGACTGTTGAATGGTAAATCATAATTAAAAAGCTTGTGCAATATTCTAGGTAAAGCAAGTAGTCTGCAAATTACCCTCAGAGAAAAGTATAATTTATATCAAATTCAGGTCTATGAGAGATTCAAGACAAAGGTCACCAGAAGGCGGGATCTGGAGCCACTTCACCAGGTCATCCTGGCAGGTGTTCCCCTTTCTTAAATATCAGAGGGAGGGAAGTTTTCTGGAAGTTTTGATAACTAGGTCAATATTAACATTTATCTTAAAACTTGTGATGAGAGTTCAAGAAAGAAATTAAATACACAAAATGGTTTCCATCAAATCATCACTTGGTCTTAAACATCAGCAGACATTAATGCTTAATATAAAATGTGAGTTTTTATATAGTAGGCTTTGAAAACAACAAATTTAATCAACAACATAAAGATTACAAGACAAAATACAGCTCTCTTACATTCAATGTCTAAATGAAGTTCACGAGTCAATACTAGGAACAGACAAGTTGAATCTCAAAGTAAAAAACGATTACTCAGGATAAATAATTTTATTATCTAAAGCCTCCTTACCATGATAATCCTAAATTGTTATGCATTTAATATAGTTCCAAATGTATTTGCTACTGCCTATCATAAAATATATACTAGATTTTTACAAATAATACTAGATTTTTATGAACATATACATATGTCCATATATATATAAATACTGTGTGCTTGAACAATGAAATTTAATGAAGGAAAATGCAATGTGGATTGCAGGTTTCAGTGAGGTGTTAAATTTGATCTGGTTAAAACTTAGTGGCCATAAGACTTGGATGTGTTTAAAATTTTTGTAAAGAATAGGAAGAAAACATTTACTGAATGCCTCCATTGTGCTAGTTCATTAATTTAATCACTAACATTTCATGCCACCTTACTGAGAAATGTGTGCAAAGAACTCTTTGTGGATGAGCTGTCATAATTCTCAAAACGATTTTTATTATTTTATTGATGATAAAAGATTTTGCTAAGAGCAAACCACATTTACACTCTTGTCATTACAGATCTTCAGGCTAAGGACCATTAATTAGCACAGAGTTCAAGCAAACTGATCAAAACACATGGTAGCAGGTAGAGGAACCAATACCCTTTGGAGATCTTACTGTAACATCTTCATGCTGTTTTTATTTGTGCCGCATTCAGAAGTAAAACTGAGCAGGGAAGGTAAGGGGTAGTGAGGGAATCATTCATGTGAAAAGGCTACTTTCCGAGAGGGATACTGAAGTAACACTGTAAATGTGAATAGGAAATGAAATATTTTGAAACTTAACCTTAGTCTTGTCAGTGTGCTTTTAATTTTATTGTATTACCAAATTAAACTATTATGTCTTAAAACGTCAAAGTTTCCGTGTTAAAATTAAAATTGGCTCAGAGAGATAAACCAATAATCTTCCATAAGAAGGTACAATTAACTTTAAAATTATAGTTAATTTATGATGTAACTGGATTTTTGAACAAATTCCAAAGGCAGAGATTCTTGAATGTTTTGATTTTAGGATGCAATTATACTTTTAAACGTGAGAATCTCAAAGAGAGTTGTTTATATAGGTAAATACATACAGTAGGACCTCCATGTTGACCACCTCCCTACACTGACGGCTACTTAAGTTGACCTAATTTTCACACACTGACATGCACCACATGTACATATCAGTCCGGCAGGCCTAGTTCTTTACATTGGCCACCTCCGTATGTTGACCAGCTTGTTACAGTCCCCTGGGTGGTCAATTTATGGAGGTTCTACTGAATGTACGTATATACACACAAATATTTAAATGTATATCATATTAGACATTTTAAAAATAAGACATTCTGAAAGCATTTATTAATCATTATTTAAACTATTACAAATTAACTATACTATTATTATAGTATCTTATTACAATAACTTTCTAAAATAAGAAAAATAGTAATAAGAGTGTTATTGCTTTCTATTTTACCAAAACTCTCAAATGTTTGGCTTGATAGCAAACAACTGAACTCTCTGCTTCTACCTTCAATTTGCTGTAATATCAGACATGATGGAGCCTATGGAAAAATGTACAGTCCATTTTTGAAAATATGAGAATAAAAAATGCAAATAACATTTTAATTTCATTTAAAAAACCATTTGTCCTTCGGGACCCCTGAAAATATCACGTTTTCATGTGTGTGAGGGTGATTGCTTTGAAAGATGGCATACCAAACAGTGAATTTTGATGAAGAGAGAAAAAGTCAGCTCAGGGAAGGCTTGTTAGTAAGATGGATCTCACGGAAGCTCAGAAGAAAGTTTTCAGTAAGAGGAAACTATAAACGGTGGAAGTATACCCCCACCTGCACACACACAAACACACCCACACCCACACACACACACACACACTGGGGCGGAGAGCAAAACTAAACCATTATTTTGAAGGTTTTCTAACTGGAGCATTATCTACTATTCTAGAATTGTATTAAACTATGGAATCTACTGACTCGTACTCTGGCTTAGACTCTGAAATTCCTATCAGACCCCAAATGAAACCTTCACATCCAGGACTTTTTAAAATACAGAGTATAGGAAGCAATGGTTGCAGCAGGCAGAATAATCAATACCTACTATGTCCACCTTGTCATCCTGAAGCCTGCAAGAATGTTACTTTACCCAGCAAAAGAACTTTGTGGATGTGATTAAGCCGAAGCCCTGATTCCTCCAGCTTCTGGAGACCACCATAGTCATGGGCTTCTAGCTCTTTTCTCTGAGAGATGCAGATGGACAAAGAGGGTCTTCTCTGAGAATCTCCAGAAAAGAACATGGCTTTGCTGACACCTTAATTTTAACCCACTGACACCCATGTCATTTTTCTAACCTAAAAAATAATTGCCAGGAAATGCTTTTGTAGTGTAAAGTAGTGTAAAAGCATTTGGGTGGTGGTAATTTGTGACAGCAGCAGTAGAAAACTATACAGTGGTAAAGGCATTGCGTGATGTTCTCTGTTCCAAAGCTATCTGTTGATAAATGGTGAGTAGGCCAGTCAAGGGTGCAGGCCCTGGAGACAATTCTGGGTTTAGACGCTGACCTGTGAAGCTGCTGAGGCTGTGCCCTTGAGCAAGACACATATATCTCTGTCATCCAGCTTCCTCACTTATAATATGGGCCTGACAATAACAGTGTCTTCCTTACAGGGTTGCATAATGTGTTGATATTTTATTAAAAATTTAAAATAACACTTGATACATAGCACTATATGATGATTGATAAATAAATGAAGAAAAAACATAAAACAGGATGCATGAAGTCATTTACGGCACAGATGAAATTTTATGGTAAAGAATCAATACCAAAAGCAGTAGTGACATTTAATATTTACAGGAAAATACTGTTGATTTATTCATCTTATTCTATTATACAGTCTTTCTTTTTTTTTTTTTTTGGATTTTTGGCCGGGGCTAGGTTTGAACCCGCCACCTCTGGCATATGGGACCAGCGCCCTACTCCTTGAGCCACAGGCGCCACCCCTATTATACAGTCTTAATTACATACATAAAAACTGGTAAAAATTTGTTATTAAAGTCAAAACAAAACAGAAATAGAACACTAGTTCTAAGAGATACTGAAGCTTAATGCTCTAATATAGCTAATGAAGAGAAAAAGATAAAACCATTATTAACACACCTGAGGTGAAAGACTCCAAAGATGACAAGTTGATACGTGGCGCACTAGATACGACCGTCCTGAAAATGTCTTTAGACATTTTTGGGTTATCTTTTATGTTAGCAAACTAAGAATTTTAATTTTGTCAATCCACGTACACAAACATAACTTCCTTCATTTCAATTGGGAAATATTCACAACAAAATTCGATTTGCCGAGATGGAGTATAGCAGTCTTTTTTCATTGATTAAAACTCAGTTTTACAAAAGGAAAAGACAAATTTAGCAAAAACCATGATATCTTCTTAGCACTGATAAAAAAAAATTAATAAAACTTCTTAGTTGAGGTTTCTGATGTTCCCGCCTCCAGCCTTTACTCACAGTGGAGATCACCTTCGTTCCTTTGTATTTGCACACCACTTTGTGTGTGGCATTTATTTTCTACCTTGTAATAAAGTGTTTAAATATAAAAAATGACACGTCTTCTATCACAAAGGGACCTTGAGAAGCAGAACTAGCACCCCCAGCAGAGCTACGGACACAGTGGGCACTTAAACTATTTATAATAAGAGAATTAAAACCCTTGGTTAAAAATAGCTTCTATAAAACTGCTGGAAATAATGTCTCACTGATAGTCATTGTACTGTTTTCTGAGGAAAACTTTGTTGGGCAAAGAGAAAAAATGTCTTAAGATGTTAGATGAATGTGTTCTGTTCAGTTTTGATGTAATTTTTCTGTTCCTTTTGGAACTTTACCATTTACTGCGTAATGAGACATAGACTTTATAACAAGCACTACATTTGCTTTTCTATATCTATTTCATATAAATATAATCGTGTGCATTTTATTTAAATGTTTAATATAAAAAATCAAATGCAACATTCTTTAGGACAATATTCTTCACAGAAAACTCAATGTCATTTTAAAAGACAGTATAAACTCACAGAAGAAGGACTTTATATCACCAATGAATATGCTTTTTGGTTAAAAATATATTAGCTAATCATTTAATAGCTATAAATTATTATCTCTAACAAGTAAAAAAATATGTAACAGTAGATGGTTATGTGTCATTGAGACGTTTTGAACGTATGCTGTTTATTTTCTGAGTTCCAATACTCAAATATCATGAAACCCCATGAAATAAGCTATGTACTATAATTAGGAAAAAAATAACTTCAAAATGCACATACTGATATAAAGCATATATTCAATAGCTTGTACTCTAATTTCTTCATCCTCTCTTCCTGTTAAGGCTGTGTTCTTAGAAATTAATCCTAGGCTCAGCACTTGTGGCACCAGCCACATACACCTGAGCTGGTGGATTCAAATCCGGGCCCAGCCTGCCAAACACAATGATGGCTGCAACCAAAAAAAAAAAAAAAAAAAAAAAAAAATAGCGAGGCATTGTGGCAGGCGCCTGTAGTCCCAGCTACTTGGGAGGTGGAGGCAGGAGAATCGCTTGAGCCCAGGAGTTGGAGGTTGCTGTGAGCTGTGATGCCACAGTACTCTACCCAGGGCGACAGCTTGAGGCTCTGTTTCAAAGAAAGAAAAAAAGGAAATTATATCCTAATTAGCCAAAATGAAGTTAATATATTGAACTCAAGTTTGAATGCAAAATGTGTTGGCAACTAGGAGAAAAGGGTATGGTAAAAAGACGTTGGTAAAAAAATGAAAACTTGTTGAGAGGTAATATAGGATGAGAAATCCACTTGAAAACGTAAGGTTTGAAATCTTGAGCTAAGCTTTTCCTGCTGTCTGAACTTGATAAATAAAATCAATTGGGCATTTGTGCTTCATTCTAGTTGGCGTAAATGACCGTAATCATGGGGCCCATGTGTTTGTTACTTTCTTTGTCAGAAGCGATACTTCTACATGCAAGAGATTTACTGTAAATCATTGATTTTAGATTTTATGAATTTTATTGAAGGACATTTACACAGTTAGCTCACATTAAAAAGAAATTATTGTCTTAGTTACTGGTATGATTGAACACTATGCACCAAGGCATGAATAAAAAATAACTTGCAAAATCCTTTCCCCAATTAACATTGTGAATGAATAAGCCGATTGATAAATAATAAATGCAAAGAATATGCTTTAAAACATTTCTCATTTAGTGAAACTTTCAATGGTAGTTTATGAACCAATTTGAATAAAATTTATTATCATCTATTTTAACAGAAACATGATTGGTTGTTTCCATGAGTCCCTCAAGCTATAACTCTGAAAATATAATACAATTATAAATATAAATGAGATGATACCCCTGTTTTTGTAATTAATTCTATAATAATAATCTAAATAATATTGTGTATTTTCTGCATTCTTTATCCTTAATAAACATTTCTTTATACATGTAAAATTACTTCTTATGTAATTTTAATATGAATACATAGCATATTTAAAGTGTATCATACAGATGTCCAATCATGTCCAATTGAAACATAGTACCATTTTTCCTGTTATAAATTATCTGGTAATGAAAAAAATTATATTTCAGAATTTTTTGTGGGTGAGTATATATATGTTCTTACATATATGAATTTATGTCTATGTGTACATATAAGTATGCTATAATATTTGTTTATTTTTAGGTAAACATTATGCAATTTTTATCCTTTTATGTTATTACAAAAAATGAGAATGTTCAAATTTATAGAGTTATTTCCTTCTTTCTACATATTTAGAAGGTAATTTTGTCTTTCCAAATTTCCTATAAGGGAAAGATAATGCATTAGTGGCTCCTAAAAAGGCATAATATCCTAACAAAAATATTTAGGTGAATATTTCAAAATGATCTAATTAATAATAGAGACATAGGGCGGCGCCTGTGGCTCAGTGAGTAGGGCGCCAGCCCCATATGCTGAGGGTGGCGGGTTCAAACCCTGCCCCGGCCAAACTGCAACAAAAAAATAGCCCGGCGTTGTGGCGGGCGCCTGTAGTCCCAGCTGCTCAGGAGGCTGAGGCAAGAGAATCGCATAAGCCTAAGAGTTAGAGGTTGCTGTGAGCTGTGTGACGCCACGGCACCCTACCCGAGGGCGGTACAGTGAGACTCTGTCTCTACAAAAAAAAAAATAATAATAGAGACATAATTTATCTCTTGACTTCTAAGTCCAAGCATTTTGAAATTCATCATATAATTCTTTTTGGTAGACAGAATTTATTCACAGAAAAAATGTATATTAAAAAACAAATTATTTAAATGAGAAAAAATGCAATATGTGAAAATTTTAAATGCAGAAATAGTACATTAAAATGTTGAACGAATCTCTGACAATAATGTGAAAAAATAGCTAAGAGTTCTGTGAGTTCTTTCGTTTCTCCTTTAATAAATATCAAACAAATACAATTGTAGAAACAGAATTATCACATTTCTCATAAGAAGACATTAGAAAACAATGGGATAATATCAAAATCCAGATACCAAACAAACAGAACAAAACCAACAGTCTAAACCTTACAGTCGCTATAAACTATCATTCAGGGGTAAGTGCGGTATAAGGAGTTGGGATCATTCGGGGGTAAGTGCGGCATCAGGAGTTGGGATCATTCAGGGGTAAGTGCGGTATAAGGAGTTGGGATCATTCGGGGGTAAGTGCGGTATAAGGAGTTGGGATCATTCGGGGGTAAGTGCGGCATCAGGAGTTGGGATCATTCAGGGGTAAGTGCGGTATAAGGAGTTGGGATCATTCGGGGGTAAGTGCGGTATAAGGAGTTGGGATCATTCGGGGGTAAGTGCGGCATCAGGAGTTGGGATCATTCAGGGGTAAGTGCGGCATCAGGAGTTGGGATCATTCGGGGGTAAGTGCGGCATCAGGAGTTGGGATCATTTGGGGGTAAGTGCGGCATCAGGAGTTGGGATCATTCGGGGGTAAGTGCGGCATCAGGAGTTGGGATCATTCAGGGGTAAGTGCGGCATCAGGAGTTGGGATCATTCGGGGGTAAGTGCGGCATCAGGAGTTGGGATCATTCCGGGGTAAGTGCGGCATCAGGAGTTGGGATCATTCCGGGGTAAGTGCGGCATCAGGAGTTGGGATCATTCAGGGGTAAGTGCGGCATCAGGAGTTGGGATCATTCAGGGGTAAGTGCGGCATCAGGAGTTGGGATCATTCGGGGGTAAGTGCGGCATCAGGAGTTGGGATCATTCGGGGGTAAGTGCGGCATCAGGAGTTGGGATCATTCGGGGGTAAGTGCGGCATCAGGAGTTGGGATCATTCTGGGGTAAGTGCGGCATCAGGAGTTGGGATCATTCGGGGGTAAGTGCGGCATCAGGAGTTGGGATCATTCGGGGGTAAGTGCGGCATAAGGAGTTGGGATCATTCGGGGGTAAGTGCGGCATCAGGAGTTGGGATCATTCGGGGGTAAGTGCGGCATCAGGAGTTGGGATCATTCGGGGGTAAGTGCGGCATCAGGAGTTGGGATCATTCGGGGGTAAGTGCGGCATAAGGAGTTGGGATCATTCGGGGGTAAGTGCGGCATCAGGAGTTGGGATCATTCGGGGGTAAGTGCGGCATCAGGAGTTGGGATCATTCGGGGGTAAGTGCGGCATCAGGAGTTGGGATCATTCAGGGGTAAGTGTGGTATAAGGAATTGGGAGAGAACGGTGGCAGGACAACGACATCAACAAAACCAAAGTACTCAAGGCCTTTTACAAGAGAACCAGGTGAAAATATCTTGTATGTCCAGCACCAGTGAAGGTAAGTAAGTAGATAGAAAACATTGCTTCAGGCCACAAGATATCAGAATCTGCATAAGGAAAGCAGATGGGAGCAAAGAGCATCTGAAAATCTGAGAAAAGAAGAACAAAAAGCTGCCCACAAGCATATCTGGAAATCGTGTGGGTGGAATCAATGGGTCAAGTGCATGTGGACTTTAGAAGAAGTTCAGTGCTCCATGGCTGGTGCTTGCTCAAGCACAACAGCAATGAGCCATCTTTATTGAATAAAAATAATCCAAGAATAAAGAAGACAAAAGGTAAAGATTCCTTATCAGCGTTAATACAGCAAAGTATGTACACACCTTTCTCAGCGAAGGATAATAGGGAGGAAGCAGAATCTCAGGAAAAAAGTGCAGCTTCAAAATGGAATGTAACCTTAGCAAATACACATCCCATTCTCCAAACATGTTGTGTACACCCAAAGTGGCTGAACTGAAAAGATCAGTAGGTTGGAACACACACGTGCCTCTTGGTTGGACCACTAATCTTAAGAGCCCCACTTTTTTTATAGTTGCAAAAGATGCCAGAATTTCGTATGGCCCTCGTCCTGGGAATTGCTCCTGCTGCCGTTGCTTACGAGTACTCATATGACTGCTATTCGCCAGCACTTACGCAGACTCAGTGTGTGCTGTGAATTAATTTAGGTGCTCACTATTAACTTGTCATTCATGTAAATCATTTAATCTTCCCAATAACCCTATTTGGCAATAACTCTATATGGCATCACAACATAAATACTAACTTGTCCAAGACTGAGCTCCTGCAAGTTGACTTACTACAAAACTCAAGGGAATCTGAATATTACTAATTGTTGAAGGTATTCGAGACTGGCAGACTTCTTGGATGGCAAATCAGGTGGCACTTTTACTATGCCGTGTAAGCCGCCAGGGCAAATTTTGCATAGGCATCTCTAATTATGTCAGAAAAACATGTGAGGAACAGGAACTCTCATTCACTGCTGATGGGAACACAAAATGATACACCCACCTTGGAAGGCATTTGTACTTTTTTCTACAAAACGAAACATACTTTTACCATACAATCCAGCAATCACATTCCTTGGGACCTCTTCACAGGAATTGAAAACGTTTGTCCACCCAAAATTTGGACTTCAATGCTCATAACAGCTTTATTCATAATTGCCAGAATTTAAAGGCAACTGAGATGTCTTTTTGTAGATAAATACAGTTTATCGGTTAAGTTTTATCAGATAAATACAGTTTTGCAGTTCAATTTTGCAAACTCGGTTTAGCCTTCACCTTAACTAATGAGAATGGTTTACACACACTTGGGAAAAAATACTTAAATTTTGTACTAATATCTAGTGTACCTGCACAATAGCTTCTTGAAGGAGCATCAGGGAAGATGGGATGTAGTTACAGCTGCTGTTTTTATTTTGCTAAGAAATGCTTATACGTTCAGACTTCATCTGACTTCATCATGTATATTTAAGACCAGTCCATCTAACAAATAGATACATTTGTATTTGTCTTTCTAGCATTTTGATTGTAAAGCTAATTTTCTTCTCATAGGCCACAGATTCAATTATAGATATTGTAATAAAAATCTATTAAAATGGGATAATTTGATATTTTAGTCACCTGCATTCATGTATTACGTTACCATACAAGCATACTTATTTGTAGCATCTGTACATGGAAAATGTTTGCGTTCTCTGCCGTCCTAATTAAGAAGATAATTTGAACGGAAAGACGTAGCAGACTGAATAAAATGGCTCCCCAAATGATATCCACATCCAAATTTCTGGAGCCTTATATGACAAAAAGTGACTTTCTAGATATGATTAAATTTAGGGCCTTGAGGTGGAAAAATTATTCTAGAGTATCTAGATGGACCCTAACTGCCATCGTGCATCTTTTCATAGAAAGAAATGGAGATTTGACACACAGAAGGGGACACGGCAAGGTGACCACAGAGGCAGAATTACAGAGGTGCAGCCACAGACAAGGAACGTCACGACAACAGAAGCTGAAAGAGGAAAAGAAGCCGTTTTCCCTTGAACCTGTGGAGAGTGTGTCCCTACGGATGCCTTGATCTCAGCTAAGTGAAACAGATTTTGACTTCTTGCCTCCAGAACTCTAACATAATATTATATGTTGCCCATATATATATATATTTTTCATTTTATGTATTTTAATCTATACATATTTAAGTGATTTTTAAATATAATTACAAATTTAGAGGTAAAATACCGGCAAATGCAGATCTACTGAATTAATTTTAAAAAGTTACGTTGTGTGTGAATATCCATGATCATTCCAGATCTTGGAATATTCTTCATATTAGAAATGCTAAATAGGTATTATCTTACTTCTTTGGAGGCCCCAAACAAGGTAATTATAGAATCATGAGAATCTTCTGAGCATCTTGCTGTTGGAATGCAGGGAAGTGACACCTGAGAAGTTTAAGGAATTAGACCCAATTAGTCCGATATAATAAGTATACTACTTAATAAAATTTAGCATCGTTGAAGTGACTTGCCTCTTTATATAAACTAGTTTTAATAAGGCACTTGCTTGATAAAATGTATTAGGTACTGAAGGAAAGATTGATTAAATTCCTTTTCCAACTCAGCAAATTTACTCTCGTAGTCCCACTTTGGCATTAAAATTAATGGTGCCCATTAGTGAATTGTATTCAAATAGAGTGCTTCAGCCCAGTATTTATTTACTGGAGAAGTTTATAAATAAAATATCCTGCTCCACATGAAATCTCCTTTATGACTTTGTATAATTTAAGCCATAAATTTGGTAATTGAACATCAAAAAGTTTACCTGCACTGCACCATGTGGTGGTTAAAGAGATAAAAATAATTGTAAAGTCAGTAACACAGGAAAGATTTTATAATAAAAAGAACCCCATGAAATAAAGACATAAATGATGCTAATTTAAATTAGCATTAAATAAGTACCAGATCAAGCACTACAGCCAGATTTATGAATAGTGCAGGGATTAGTATGGACACACACAGAATTGGGGCAGTCCTTTTTATTTTGGGTTCATACAAGGGTACATATGATCAGCTAATATTGTTTGCGTTTGTAAATTTCTGGTTGTCATTAAGATCTTCACCCAGAAAGTGTGCCATTGTACCTGTTAGATGAGAACTGACCATCCCCCTCCCGCCTCCCCCCTTCTGAATTTGATTGAGTTTTTCTGTCACCTGTGCACATTGTTAATCGACAACTTTCAACTTAGTATTGACCAGAGGGGTATTCTTGATTTTCCTTTCTTGTGAAATTTTACTGGGAGCATGCTCCTAAAAATGCATCTAAGTTGTAACAAGAGATCCAAGATCTTCATCTTTTTTATGGCTGAACAGAATTCCATGGCATAAGTATACAACAGTTTATTAATCCAGTAATGTGTTGAAGGGCAGTTGCATTGCTTCCACACCTTTGCAATTGTAAATTGGGCTGCTGTAAACATTTGAGTGGAAAGGTCCTTATGACAAAATGACGTTTTTCATTTTTGGATAGATGCCTAGTAGTGGGATTGCAGGATCAAGTGGAAAGTCTACTTGTAGCCCTTTCAGGCCTCTCCATAGTTCTTTCCATAGAGGCTGTTCTAATTTGAAGTCCCACCAGCAGTGCAGGAGTGCTCCTTTCTCTGCACCGTGCCAGCATCTAGTGCCCTGGGGCCATGTGACATGGGCCACTCTCACTGGAGTTAGGTGATCTCTTAAAGTGGTTTAGAGCAAACAACCCCCTTAACATCTGGGCTAGAGACATGAACAGAATATTATCTCATGAGGACAGAGGAATGGCCAACAAACTCATGGGAAAAAAAATAATATTCTTTATTATTTTATGTTGATTTCTAATTATTAAGGGTACATAGTAGTTGCATATATTTATGGCACACATACATATGTGATGTTTTGATACAGGCTTACCTTGATTAAACGAGGGTAATTGGGGTATCTGTCACCCCAAGCATTTTTCATTCCTTTGGTTTAAGAACATTCCATGCTACTCTTACACGTTTAAAAATAAACAATAAATCATTGTTAACCGTAGTCTGGTTATTGTGCTACCAAATACTAGACCTTATTCATTGTATTTAACTATTTTTATAGCTACGCTTTTATACCTCCCTTCCTATTGTATTTCTCAGCTCTCATAACTACCACTCTATTTTGTATTCAGGAGTCCATTTTTTAAATTCTTTAGCTCCTGTATGAGTGAGAACATGTGAAATTTGTCTTTCTGTGCCCAGCTTATTTCACTTCATGTAACATCCTCCAGTTCCATCTGTGTTGTTGCGAATGTCAGAGCATCATTCTTTGCTGTGGCTGAAAATCTGCGCATTGAGTATATGGGCCACGTTGCCTTTAGCCGTTTATAAAGTGGTTCATACTCCCAGTTCTGGATTTGCTGGATCATTTAGTAGGTTTTTGAAGTTTTTAATTCTCCCTTTGGTTTCTGGGATACTGGCAATTCGTAGAATTTGTTGCTTCATGGATTTCCATATATCATGAAGGCTTTTCTCATTCCTTTTTCTTTTTTCTTTTTTTTTTTAATTTTCTGACTAGGTTATTTCAAAAGACCTATCTTCAAATTCTGATATTTTGTCTTATGACTTAGTCTATTTATTTATTTTTTTTTTTGCAGTGTTTGGCCAGGGCTGGGTTTGAACCCACCACCTCCAGCATATGGGGCTGGCGCCCTACTCCCTTGAGCCACAGGCTTTCAAATGTATTTTGCAGTTCATTGGATGAATTCTTCAGTTCCAGATTTCTCAGTTTTTTTTTTTAATGCTGTTTATTTCTTTAGTGAATTTCTCATTCATATTCTGCACTTTTTCTCACTTCTTTGTATTATGTTTGAACATTCTCTTGTATCCCACTGAGCTTCTATAGAATATGTAGCTTGAATTCTTTTTCCAGGATTTCATGAGTTTCCTTTTGTTTAGGATTTTCTCTGGAGAATTATGTTATTTGGAGGTGTTCAAATTTCCTTGTCTTTTGATCATTCTCTCATGGACATTGGTATCTGCACACGTTCACGTCTGATGCATTAAACATTTTTTCCAATTTTTAAATTCACTTTTGTAGGGGACGTCAGTTTTCTTAGTATGAATTTGGCAATTTGGCTGTGATTCTGGGTGTGTATGGTAGTGTATTCTCTGAATGATTTATCTGGTTGTAAATAGTGTTGGTGACATCTGTGATTTCCTCACTTGCTTAAGTTAAGTTTGTTGTGGAGGCTATGGTGCAGTTTTTTGAGGATCTGGGATACCAGGTAGGCCAGTCTTTGAGCCCCTGCTGTTGCAACAGAGAGTGAAGTCCGCCTGCCTAGGTGCTCTCAGGCATGTTCAGGTTTCCAGGTGCATCCAGACTGGGCATCCTTGGGCCTCCATGTGGCTTACTCAGATACTGGTATTAGCAGTGAGGGCCAGGCAAGTTGGTGGCTACTCAGACCCCTGGGCAGCTGGTGTGACATGAGTGCTAGCAGTGAGAGAAGTGGAATGACCTTTGGGTTTCAAGTGGTGCATGGCTGGAATAGGCTGGGAAGAGCACTTTTCAAGCCCACCGGTGGAACATACTGATAGGGACCAGCTGTGGAGGTACCACCTAGTTGTATAAGGTGAACCTTAGCACCCTGAGAGTTTTCAAGTACCAACAGTCTGGACTGGGCTGTGCAGTCCCCTGGTTCCTAGTCTGTGTGCTCTGCCACAGGGGAAAAAGGGTAAAGCCTGGCCAGGGTACCATCTTCTTAAGCCCCACAATAGTGAGTATAGGTACTGGGGCTGGTCCCCAAGGGTGGGCCACTTTCCAGGCCACCAGCAAAATTCCATGTTGGTGTCCTACCATGGGGGGGCTGCTGCCTTTAGTGATGGTGGCCCAGGTTCAGAGGTGGGGAACACTCAGGCTACTATGTCTTATTTCAGCTGCAGTGGCCAGTGACCTGTCCATTTAGCTCGGTGGTCAGCAGCAAGTTCTTCCCTGGTACTGTGGGCCCTCACTGCTAGTCACTCGGACAATGAGCAGTCTGATGAAGGTGTAACTCATAAAGGTGTTTGGCTCAGCCCATGGAGTAGCCCAGGGCCACTCATGCCTAAACCTAGGAACATCAGCCAGTGCTTCTCCTGGACCTCAGCCCTAGCACTGCTGGGCGCCCGGCCACTGAGCAGGGCATTGTGAGCAGGGTTCTAGAATGCATCTTGCTGTAGTTACCTGGGTCTCAGGGCTGGTTTGAGCTTCCTCTTTGGGGCTAACAGACAGCATGTTTATGTCAGGTTCAGGGACCACAAGGATTGAGGGGCTCTCCTGTAGTTAGAATCGTGGGAACCCAGGATGAGAACTTGAATTCCAGAGATGTCTCACTTCCCCGCTCCAGGGTTTGTGAAGTCTGTCCTGGCTTCCAGCCCTGCTGAGCAGGCTGCCTCCTCCCTTCCCCTTTCTTCCCTTAAGTATTTTGTGTGACTTTTCTGTTGTATTCCAGGGCTCTCTCTTGGATGATCTATTCAAATTGTGAGCATCTGCCTTATTTATTTTCCTCCCAGTGGAAGAAGAGAGTATAAAATGCCTCTAATCAGCCATGTTAAATCCCCCCTCATTTTTCAGATCCAAGCCAACTTCCAATTCAGCTTGTTAATCAGTTTCTTATGGGTAATATCTGCTCCATTTTTTTATGTAAAAAACAAGCAACTCTGATACCGGCAACCTTCTTTACTTTCTTGATTTTCTCAATATTCTCCTTATTTTTCTTATATTTCTCCTCCTTTTCTCCTCTTTCCTCATTCCCTGGCTGCTTTACTTCATGAGTACCCAGCTTCCCTGGGAGAATCTGTAAACATTTACTGAAAAATATGGATTAAACTTCTAGATGAGAAAGAACAATGTGGGGACATAAGACTTTTGTGTTGTTGGCGGCACCTGTGGCTCAAGGAGTAGGATGCCGGTCCCATATGCCGGAGGTGGCAGGTTCAAACTTAGCCCCGGCCAAAAAAAAAAAAAAAAAAAAGACTTTTGTGTTGCTTAGGGCACCATATTAAAAAAAACTAATAAACTAACATTAAGGGCTTCTTGCGGCAAATAATAATCTTCTACATTACATCACATTTTAAGGCTTTTTGTGAGGCTAGCGGATTGTCATCTTTAGAAACGGGGGATTCTAGTAAGTGGGTATGTGACACAGGTTATTTCAAATTGGCAAAATTATACTAACTACGCTTGAACATTTGTAAGTCAACTGCATAAAAATTTTGTACTATTTCTTGAGACAGAAAAAAAGTTTCAATTTTTAGTAGAGATGGGGTCCAGCTCTTGCTGAGGCTGGTGTCGAAATTCTGAGCTCAAGCAATCCACATAATTTTGCCCTATTAAAAAATCATTTTGACAAAAATGAAATCAAAATAACTCTAAACTCATGATAACTTACGGGTATTAGCATTTTGATCTGGGAGTGGTCATCCATTAAACAAAAAATGAGAAAACTTTCTTTCCAGAGATAATAATTGTTTCAATTACAACAAATACAAAGAACATTGCATTTATGTTTTCACACAAACACACTCTTTTTGATTTTTAAAAAACCTGGCTTATTGTACCCTCAACGAATCCCCAGCAATAAAAAAAAAAGGAAAAAAAAAAAAGAATATAAATGTCTTAACATAATATGTAAGAAAATGCCAGTAAGGCTGTGTCAACCAGTTTGATGAAAATATTTCAAATTGTATATAAAACTAGCATATTGTACCTCATGATTGTGTTAATATACACACACAGCTATGATTTAATAAAAAATATATATATAATAAAAAAAATTTTTTTTGCTTTTACTTTTGTTTATTTAATTGGAAAGGAGCATAGGTTTTTGTTTTTTTTTTTTAACATCATGGGTCTTATCCAGAGGGAGTTATTTTCTGAAACAGAAGAAAGACTACATCAGAATCTGTCTCACAAGCATGGGGAGAGTGTGCTTCTGAAGCTTGTAGACGCTGTAATTAAGATTTTTTAAATTAACTTTCGTTCAGCAGAAATGTTAATGTAATATGCATAAAATATATATGTAGAGTTTTCAGAATGAAAATCAAACAAAAATTCATTTACCGCTAATTTCAAAGAATAAATTATTGTCATCACCACCACAGCCCCGCAAGTGACCCTCCCTGAATAGGAAGACTGACATGTCCCAGAGGAAATGTTCTGATGATTTAAAATGCAGCCTGGCTGTGATTTTAATTCTCAATATACATATTTATAAACCACGTTTGCAAAATCCTGTTTGTTTTAAAGATCTATATGAATTTAATCATTTGCATGCATTTTCATTAAGTATTGTTTGAATTTCAAACATATTACCTATAGCCATATTTATCTGTATTTTATTTACTTATATAGTCTATCATAGTCGATCTGTCAATGTTACAATTTATGTCACATTTTGGCCATAATAAACAGGCCTACAGACACTCTCACATATGAATCTTAACAAACATATGCAAAGAGGTCTCCAAGGTTTGTCCCTAAGAGTAAAATTACTGGCGTGAAGAGTTTATGCATTTTGCTTCTGTCAGGGCCCGGGACTGGCCAGGTCTTGGGCTTGGCTTAATTAGGTTCCAGATGCAGACTGCTAAGCTACCTTGCTCAGGAATAATTTCTCTTAAGTGCCTGAGGGCTACTACTTCAGCTGGAGAGAGAGAGAGCAAAGCAGTCTTAGAAGAGATAGATCGTAGTCTTTAGTAGAGCTTAGTAATCTTCAGTGTCTCTGTGCTGGTGTTCTGAAGGCAGGAGAGGAGAGGAGATAGAGTCAGAGTAAGCGGGTCCATGATAGAATGCGCATGCTCCCAACTACCTTCTCCTCCAGCCTAAAATAAGGCTGATCTCGTGCCGCTCAACACCACAGGTGTAGAGACTGCCAATTCACCACTGCTCTCATCTCGCGAGCTCTCATGCTTGTTAGGAGAGCTAAATCCCTCTCCATGCCCTTTCCACCAAGGTGTTCCATTATTGAGCTATACAGGTATTTCTTATAACTTTTACTCCTAGCCATAGGCTATATGGGCTGCTACATTTCCCCCTTTTTTTATACAAACAAAATAATTTTTAATGTGGTAAGGGCAGTTCTTCCTGTTATCTAGCCCTTTTCTTGCTAGGCAAAAGAATATGGTAATTGTCAAAGTTCAGAATTCCAGGTACCGGGCTCTTTAAATGATGAAGCCCAATACAGATTTAAACCATTAGCGGCAGCTAGGGAAACGCTGTGATTGTAACGTTAATTTCCTTAAAGGTCTTTTTAAACTGAGAAGACAAACTGAGAAAATCTTAGCTGAGAGAATTTACCATTTCTTTAACTGTAGGAACTTTCCTTTGTTATTTACTTAACTGATGAACAAAAGATAACACATTCCTTGCAATCTTCGCAAGCAAAGATTTCTCTCTCGCTATTCCAAAGGTTTTGCTACTCGTGGTCCTAACAAATCCACCCTTCACAGACCTCAAAAGACAGTTACTTGTGGACTGACAGTTACTCGTGGACTAAGGGCCCTGGACTTCACAGTTCCTCTCAGAGGCTCTGTTACTCATGGTCCTTCAGTGGTCCCGCACTTCACAGTTCCTCGGTAGCGGAGTTTCTCCTGCTTTCAAGCTGCTTTTCCAGCAGAATTTTTGCCAATTGATTCCAGACTTTTTCTAATGGAGCTCCCTAGCACAAGGGTGGTTTAACTCTCAGTTACCCTTCTCCACCTTGTCCTCCTTCTCATGATCTCCCAAAGGAGTCACTTACCCCGAGTGTCCCTTTCCCCTTTGGGCCGTGTCCAGGCTCTTTAGTGGACCCAGTTATAGTACACAGACGCTGATGAGAGGTGGCTTACCCCTTCACCACGCAGGATAAACAAACATTCCACAAACATATTTAATCTAATTCTCCATCATCGTGCATTGGCCTGGTTTAATTTCCTCAGTTTTATGTTGAGGCACCATAGGTCTAACCAAGCTGGAGAGTGCTCCCATGGCATACAATTGAATTATACTGTTTTTTTTTTTTTTTCGAGAATAGTTGGAAATGAAAATATTAAAGAAACTATGTTTTAATTTCTTTCATTTACCAGTGGGTCCGGATTCTAGCCCAACTGTTAATTTCCCTACAAGAAAGGTGTTCCATCTTTATCAAACTGAGAAGGGCATTTGTTGCCCAATGAAAGCCTTTTTTACACTCCTCCACACACATGGAGTTTTTCATGCTCTTGTTCTTTTTTTTTTTTTTTTTTGCAGTTTTTGGCCGGGGCCAGGCTTGAACCCACACCTCTGGCATACAGGGCCCTACGCCTTGAGCCCCAGGCTCCACCCACTCTTTGTTCCTTTTCTGTAGCATTCAGCGCTCTTTCCCCTTTGAAACCCTGTTTTCTCTGACGGCCTACCTTCCCACATTTATGGCATCTGATGTTAACTGGGGGATTTACCCTCTGATCTTCCAGCTGCCCAATTTGAGTTGTCATGTCAACATAGCATTTACCTGCTTCAACTGTAAGACTATTTAATCTTTTAGCGCTTGTATCTCATTTGCCATGATTTTTCTCTACTGGCTGTTTCTTTCGGCCCTCTACTCTTTACAATTGTTCCTTTTCAACTCTTAGAACCTTTGGTTGCCTTAAAGGGACAGAAACTCTTTAGCTGTTTCTTTTTACAAGTCTTAGCTTTTTTATAAAACTTCACTTTCTCTATTTCTTCACCAGCCTCTTTAATCTACCTCAATTCTTTTCTTTTAAACAGAACTCTTAACTGCCAAAAAGGAATTCAGGCCTCGGTCTCTCAAAAGCTACTTCTTGCTGGCAATAGGCAAAGATATAGGGGAAGGCAGTTAGAAGTTCCCTTTCCTAACTTAATAAACTCTTACACCTGTTCCCAAACTTTTCTCTTTGCTGTTTTACGTAAGGCTTTTCTCACCCGTGAGGCTCAAGGCTTGTTTACTAAAAGTTCTTCTTATCTCCTAGTTCTATCTTTTCTCTTTCCCTCTTGCCTAAAGGCTTTTTTCTGCTTTTTTTCTCCAGCCGCTTCACAGAAGAGGCTAAAGGCTTTTGTTGGCTTTTTTCCCACAGAAGAGATAGTTAAAATTTGGGGGGGGGGGAAGGAAAGAAGAGGAAAAACCAAATGAGAAAGGCCTGTTGTTGGCTGCCTTTTTCTTAGACATTTCTTTCCCTCTAAATATTTCTGTTTCTCTTCTCTCTGTGTTTCTTATTTGCTAAAGCTTATTCCCCTCTCGGTCTGCGTTCACTGAATCCTGTCCACTAGGCCATTTGTCACTGGTGTTCACTATCGCCAGGAGAGGAGACAGAGTCAGAGTAAGGGGTCCGTGATAGAATGCGCATGCTCCCGACTGCCTTCTTCTCCAGCCTAATACAAGGCTGATCTCCTGCCTCTCAACACCACAGGTGGAGAGACTGTCATCTCAGGAGCTCTCACACTTGTTAGGCCCGCTCCATGTCCTTGTCACCAAGGTGTTCCATTATTGAGCTATACAGATATTTCTTGTAACTCTCACTGCTCCTAGCCATAGGCTATATGGGCTGCTACATGTTTCATTCTGTGTTTTGAAGTAAGAGTCACTAGAAAAATAAATAACATTTTTTTTTTCTAAATAAAAGAGTGTCAGTAATCTGGCAGTGAGAGGTTTCTTCCAGAGCAGAGGGCAGAGTGCAGGAGCTCACCTGAGCCTGACCCAC
The DNA here is from genome assembly GCF_027406575.1 of Nycticebus coucang. NCBI lineage: Eukaryota > Metazoa > Chordata > Mammalia > Primates > Lorisidae > Nycticebus > Nycticebus coucang. The sequence goes on along the minus strand of NC_069783.1, from coordinate 147,477,689 downwards.
GCAGGTGCATAATACGCCATCTTCCTCTGAGCCCCGCGAGCTCTTTTGGTTTGACTACCAATTATCCTTTCCTTCCTATGTGCTAACTATGAACATAGACATGATTATTAAAAAATTAAAAATAAAAATGAAACACTTTCTCATGGAAACTTTGTTTATGGGACCATATCCTCTACTTGTCAGGAGATATTTATTTTCTTACTACAATGCATCTTAATATCTAGTGCAATTCTTGACACACACACACACACACAATTTCTTTTAAAATGATGTCAAATTTATGTCATTTTAATTGATAAAGCTCATGTTTATCATTAAGCTTGGACATAGGAAATTATCATGACTAATAAGTTTTGATCTACCAAATGGCAATTTCATTTGTTTCATCTTATTGCTATGAGAATACTGTTTCTTCATAAAGGACTCGTTTTAGCTTCCAACGACCTTATGTTCCATTATAGTAAAAAGAGAAAAACAATAGAAGGTTAATACTAGAAGAAAGAGTCTCTGAAGATAAAAAAGATAGGGTGTAGGGCTATTTTACATCTTTTTTTAAATGTTTAACATTATTCTATTATTTTTTCAAGTTCAATGTACAAATATCCATTATATACCATTAACAATTAGAGAAATAAAGTTAACACAACAGCACAAAATATGAAATACATAGAAATAATTCTTCAGAAATATATAGTATTTTTACATGGATAACTTTTAGTTACTATTGAAAATATAAAAAGGCATGTCTGTGTATATTGCAAAATTGTTATTAATTATTATTTTTTTTTTACTTGTTTAGGTATTCCTTCTGTTATAACTTGGGTTATTGTCTTTTTAGGGATATCAGTATACCACATAGCAAATTCAATTTGCTGGGGGTTCAGAAGGATTGTAGGAAACAGCTGGTCCACTGTGGGGTGCACACATCTGATATTGGGTGTCACTACATATGCAAGTACCTTAGGGCTTTCCAATATGTTCATACTAAGAGTAAACCAATAACACAATTTCGACAGTTTGTCTAGATTGGGTTACTTTTTGGATATAATTTTCACAACCTTCATCATGTCTTACACCTAAGATTAAAGAAGAAAGGTGAAAAAGTCCAAAGCAAAGAATCAGCAATCGGACCCATGCCTCTGCTGCTCATCCTCAAGCTTCTGCTGTGCATAGACCAGTCAGCTCCTGGTACGTGACTCGGGTAGGGCTGTGGGTCTGGTAAGACGGTGGGGATGCTCTGGGTGTCCTTGGACTGTCCACTCCTCATCACTGGCTGGTTTCACATGTGAGTGATGTATCCAGGCAGGGATGCCATTCACCTTTATTGCTGTTGGTGTGAACAGGATCACCAAGTAGGGGCCTTTTCACCATGTTTTCAGTGGGCCAGGCTCCAGTCTTTAATCCACACTAGGTTACCTGGAGAGTGAGGATGGACTGGGGGAGATAAACTAACAGGATATGTATCATTCACTCATTCTAAAATCTTTTTTTGGTTGTTCTTTTTCCTAGTGACATTAGTTAGTTAGTAAGTTAGTAATTTTATTTCTTCCAGTTCTCTCAGGGTCCCTGGTAAATTTATTAAAATGGGAGGGGTCCTGTGACATAGTATTTTATAGGGTGATAGGGTGAGTAACCTATTCTTTTTTTTTTAGTTTTTTGAACCAGGTTACATTGATTGCATTTGTTACACAAAATCTCTCTTCTACATCTTATACATCTTTAAATAATACAAATTAATCCGTTAAAACCAATCTTGAACTCCTAAGTTCCTGTTAGAAGATATTTCTTATTCCCTTTTAGAAGAGGAATTTTTGGTATAGACTGTGACTATGTTACCCAAAGAATCCAGATCTGACCAGAAGTTATATAACACTCAAAATCCACAGTGTTTGAGGCATAACTTCTTTGAAGAACATTTAGAAACGTGAAGCTATTTTAAATAAATAAGGTGTAAATTCAACATAGAAAAACCCTAAGATTTGTGTTGAAATTTAATTATGTTTTACTGTTAAACTGTGCATAGATAATAATAGATAATTAATCAATTGATGAATAGATGTACTCATGTCTATCTTTTATTGAAAAAATGTTAAGTTATACAGGTACTCAAACTAAAATCTCATTTTTCACTTTTCTATGACATTAAATTAAATGTAAGGTAAATGATAGAACAAAATAAATATGGCTTATTATATATCTCTTTTGTTTAAATACAAGTTACTGTGAAAAAGTGACTTCACTACGTATTTTTCTCTTCATTAGATGCCATTGAATATTATAATTTCTAATATTTTAGGTGGCATTTAAATCACCATCGTGTTTGTGAAAGGAGATTTACATCTTTTCATGAAGACGTATAGTCTCGTGATACTGAAGCAAAACTCTGCATAACATCCAACCACTAGCAGAGACTCTAGCCACACGCCAATTCTAAACGTGTTTAATTGCAAGGTTTATACCTAATAGCTGCTTAATGATCTGGGGACCTAGGCATCAGAATCAAAATCATTTCAATGATAACTGACTTCCTGGTGCTCATGAAATGTTCATGTGTATTCACGAAGTCTGACACATTAGATCATTTTACCTTTGCTGCTTCTTTTATTTGTGAAACTAATGCTGCATCTGAAATTATTCAGAAAGCCTGCAGTGTCAAGCCTTCAGATTTACAGAAACTGATGGCTTCCCTCTGATTGCATTGGCTCGATTCCCCGCAATAACCTTGGGTGTCTCACTTCAATTCATCACAATTCATTGTAGCTTCCCTGTATTTTGTGGGTTTTAACCCTTTTATTACGATCCTTTTTAAATGAAAATTCACTCCCTCACCAGAGATTAATTGATTTTTTCCACTTTCATTTTGTCTGTGTACAAGTCCATGAGCTATGATTTTTTTCTGTCTCTATCAGAAGTTTTTTTCAAACATTAGGAATGGCATCAAGAGCTTTATGAGAATGAGCTATTCAAATGCCAACAAAAATTAGAGTCCTTCCTTTTACTCTTTCTTTCCTCACCTGCAGGATTACTGAAGTAACAGGAAGAAAAAAAGCAGCATGAACGTTAATTCAAATTCTGTCGGTCCCATTTCTGTATGTGGAATACAATTAATTAAATTCAATTCAGTAAACAGCTATGTGCCATTTAACATGCAAAGCATGACTTATTCATTCAGAACTATGTCTTGATTACCGCAAGTATGCCTGAGAACTTGCTAAATGGAAAAAGAAGAACAAAGGAAAACAAAGAAGAAAAGAATAGGTATTGTCTCTATGGTTTAATTCTGTATCTGCGTGTCTTAAAAGTCAGCAGGCACCAGAATTATTTGGAAGATGTGTTAACACACAACTGTCTGGGACCATCCCCAGAGTTTCAGCGTCAGTAGGTCCCTGACACTGCAGGCCTGGGAACATATTGGGAAAACCACCGATTTACACAAATTCCTGTATTCCAAATCAACTTGTATCTACAGAATCCAGTGAAAACTTTATCCAACTCCTAACTTCCTTTTACTTCCAATTTTTATTGCCTGTCTTCATGCCAGTAACAAAACTGTTCACTTGCTGACATGAGAAGGAGGCTAAAGAATCTTTTCTGGAAAGGAGTGTTCAAAATGTCCTTAGGATGGGTGGCACCTGTGGCTCCAAGGATTAGGGCGCCGGCCCCATATACTGGAAGTGGTAGGTTCAAACCCAGCCCCGGCCAAAAACTGCAAAAAAAAAAAAAAATGTCCTTAGGACATCATTGCCTGCTGCTACTTAAACGTGCTTGCAAATATTCATAAAGCCATCTACTGACTGTATTTTATCAGTTTTACCAGTATTTATGATTATTTCCATTAAACACTTTTGGGGTATAACAGCTCCCAAAGATGCAAAAATCACAAATTTATAGCTTCATAAATTTTCATAAAGTGAGCAAATACATGGTAACCAGCATTCAGATCAAGAAAAGGATATTATTGAGTATCCCCAGAAAACTTCTGTGGCCCCTTCCACTCATATGGCCTCTAAGGATAATCATGATTCCAACTTCCTGCCAATAAATGGGGTAGATGTAATTCTATATATAAGTAAATAACTATAAATAGAAGGCAAGAGAATTGCTTAAGCCCAAGAGCTTGAGGTTGCTGTGAGCTGTGATGTCACAGCACTCTACTGCGGGTGACATAGTAAGAACCCGTCTCAAAAAAATTTTTCTGTTAATATTTTCGTTCATTTCCAAAAGTTAAACTTGCTTTCCTTTATCATTGATGTTTTTGGAAATTACAGATGAATTTTTTGTAATTTTGTATTGTTATACATTAATCATTTGTTTTATGACATGTATAATGTTCCCACAAAATTTCTCTATTTCATTTCACATAACTTTTAAATTATAGGTATAATATTGTTTGTAATATATATATATATATATTTTTGAAACAAAGTCTCAAGCTGTCACACTAGGTAGAGTGCTTTGGAATCACAGCTCACAGCAACCTCAAAGTCTTGGGCTTAAGCAATTCTCTTGCCTCAGCCTCCTAATTAGCGTGGATTACGAGTGCCTGCCAATGCCTGGCTATTTGTTGCTGTTGTTGTTGTAGCTGTCATTGTTCTAGGTTTAAATCCGCCAACCCTGGTCTACGTGGCCGGAGCCCTACCCATTGAACTTAGGGTACCGTCTGTTTGTAATATGTTATAATTATTTTTCAAAGTTTAGTTTTGGTATGTTTTACCTTTGGTATCATTCAAGTAAAAATACTTTAAATTTTATGTAGTAATTCTTATATTTTACTCTGATTTACTTTAAAATTTGTACTTATATACACACACATATTTTTTTGATTTTGTTATTTATTTTTGTGTGAACCAGAGAATGCTAGGATAGATTTCAGTCTATTGATGAAGCTTTCTTTATTATCTAGCATTAAATTAAAATTAAATTTTCTCCAAGCATGTGAGAAAATAGCTCTTCATTATGTATTCATATATATATATGTATGTGTATATATATATATATGTATGTGTGTGTATATATATATATATATATAAACATATTTTTGATCAGGTCCCAGTAGTGTATTTTTCAAGCTGCTTCAATTGCCCAGGGGATCCTCCTCATAAAATACTCGCCCAGCCTGATTTTTTCAAGGGTTTTCCCTGCACTCTTTTCTAGTATTTTTATAGTTTCATGTCTTAAGTTTAAATTTTTAATCCAGTGGGAATCTATCTTAGTTAATGGTGAAAGGTGTGGGTCCAGTTTCAGTCTTCTACAGGTTGCCAGCCAGTTCACCCAGCACCATTTGTTAAATGGGGAATCTTTTCCCCACTGAATGTTTTTAATTGGCTTGTCAAAGATCAAATAATGGTAAGTAGCTGGATTCATCTCTTGGTTCTCTATTCTGTTCCAGGAATCTACTTCTCTGTTTTTGTGCCAGTACCATGCTGTTTTGATCACTATTGATTTATAGTATAGTCTGAGGTCTGGTAGTGTGATTCCTCCTTGTTTTTATTTCTGAGTAATGTCTTGGCTATTTGAGGTTTTTTATGATTCCACATAAAACGAAGTATTATTTTTTCAAGATCTTTAAAGTATGACAGTGGAGCTTTAATGGGGATTGCATTAAAATTGTATATTGCTTTGGGTAGTATGGACATTTTAACAATGTTGATTCTTCCCAGCCATGAGCATGGTATGTTTTTTCATTTGTTAACATTTTCAGCTATTTCTTTTCTTAGAGTTTCATAGTTCTCTTTATAGAGATATTTCACGTTCTTTGTTAGATAAACTCCCAACTATTTCATCTTCATTGGCACTACTGTGAATGGAATAGAGTCCTTAACTGTTTTTTCAGCTTGACTATTGTTGGTATATCTAAAGGCTACCAATTTATGAGTGTTGATTTTGTAACCTGAGATGCTGCTGTATTCCTTGATCACTTCTAAGAGTTTTGTAGTAGAATCCCTGGTGTTTTCCAGATATACAATCATATCATCTGTGAAGAGTGAAAGTTTGATCTCTTCTGACCCTATATGGATACCCTTGATCGCCTTTTCTTCCCTAATTGCAATGGCTAAAACTTCCATTACAATGTTAAAGAGCAGGGGAGATAATAGGCAGCCTTGTCTGGTTCCTGATCTGAGTGGAAATGATTTCAATTTAACTCCATTCAATACGATATTGGCTGTGGGTTTGTTGTATCTATCAGTTTAAGAAATGCCCCTTCTATACCAATTTTCTTAGGTGTTCTGATCATGAAGTGATGCTGGAAATTATCAAAAGCTTTTTCTGCATCAATTGAGGGAATCATATGGTCTTTGTTTTTTAATTTGTTTATGTGCTGAATTATACTTATAGATTTACATATATTGAACCAGCTTTGAGACCCTGGGATAAAACCGACTTGGTCATGATGTATAATTTGTTTGATATGTTGCTGGATTCTGTTTGTTAGGATCTTGTTGAATATTTTTGCATCTATATTCATTAGTGATATTGGTCTATAATTTTCTTTTCTTGTTGGGTCTTTTCCTGATTTGGGGATCGGGGTGATATTTGCTTCATGGAACGTGTTGGGTAGCCTTCCTTCTTTTTCTACATTTTGGAACAGGTTGAGTAATACAGGTACTAGTTTCCCTTTAAAAGGTTTGGTAGGATTCTGATGTGAAGCCATCTGGTCCTGGGCTTTTCTTTTTAGGGAGGTTTTGTATGGTTGATGCTATGCTATTTCAGAACTTGATATTGGCCTGTTCAACATTTCCACTTGATTCTAGCTAAGTCTTAGAAGGTGCTGTGCTTCCAAGTATAGGTCAATTTTCTTCAGATTTTCATATTTCTGAGAATAAAGTTTCTTGTAACATTCATGAAGTATTTTTTGAATTTCTGAGAAGTCTGTTGTTATTTCATCTTTGTCACTTCTTATTGATGAGATTAGAGATTTTACTCTTTTTTTTTCCTGGTTAGGTTAGCCAAAGATTTATCTATTTTATTGACCTTTTCAAAAAACTAACTTTTTGATTTATTGATCTGTTGTATAATTCTTTTGTTTTCAATTTCATTTAATTCTGCTCTAATTTTAGTTATTTCTTTTCTTCTACTGGGTTTGGGGTGGGAATGTTCTTCCTTTTCCTGTTGCTTGAGATGTCCCATTAATTTGTTTTTTTTTTTTTTTTTTTTTTAATTTGGTCAGGGCTGGGTTTGAACCCACCACCTCTGGCATGTGGGACCGGCGCCCTACCCGCTAAGCCACAGGCGCCGCCCGTCCCATTAATTTGTTAACTTCCTCTCTTTCCGTTCTATTGAGGAAGGCTTGCAGTGCTATAAATTTCCCTCTTAGGACTGCATTTGTGGTATCCCACAGGTTGTGATAATTTGTGTATTCATCGTCGTTTTATTCCAAAAATTTGGCAATTTCCTTCCTATTCTCTACTCTGACCCAGCTATCATTCAGCTATCATGGAAGGTTATTTAACTTCCATGTTTTTGTATGAGTATGCAGATTTCTGTTGTTACTGAGTTCAACTTGTACTCCGTGGTGGTCCAAGAAGATGCAAGGAATAATTTCTATTCCTTTAAATTTACTAAGGTTAGACTTGTGACCTAAGATGTCATTGATTTAGGAGTATGTTCCGTGGGTTGATGAAAAGTATGTGTATTCAGTTTTGTTGGGATGAAATGTTGGATGGTTAGGTTTAAATCTAAAATTTCTTTTCTCAGCTTCTTACTGGAGGATCATTCCAACACTGCCACAGGAGTGTTGAAATCTCCGACGATTATGGAGCTGGAGGAAATCAAGTTGCTCATGTCTGTTAGAGTTTCTCTTATAAATTGAGGTGCATTCTGGTTGGGTGCATAGATATTAATAATTGAGATCTCATCATATTGAGTATTACCCTTAACAAATATGAAGTGACCATTCTTATCCTTCCTTACTTGTGTTGGTTTAAGGCCTATTGTGTCTGCAAATAGAATTGCAACACCTGCTTTTTTCTGATTACCATTTGCCTGAAATATGGATGACCATCCTTTCACCCTGAATCTATATTTATCTTTTAAGGTAAGATGTGACTCTTGTATGCAGAAAATATCTGGCCTGAGTTTTTGTATCCCATCAGGCAACCTGTGCCTCTTTAGAGGAGAGTTTAAGCCATTCACATTAATGGAGAATATTGATAAGTCTGGTAAAATTTTGGGTGTTGAGTTTTTTGAAAGTCCAGTGGACATTTTTAATCTTTTCACCACTGTGGAAGTTGGAATTTGATCAAAAGTTTCTGATTGAGTTACTTTTGTGGTAGAGGATTGGGCTGGTCATTATGGAGGATAGGTCTGAGAATATCCTGAAGAGCTGGTTTGGTTATGGCAAATTTCTTCAACATATAAATGTCATTAAAGTATTTAATTTCTCCATCATAAATGCAACTCAGTGTAGCTGGATACAGGATCAGGGGTTGAAAGTTATTTTGCTTTAGGAGATTAAAATTCAATGACCACCCTTTTCTGGCTTGAAAAATTTCAGCAGAGAGACCTGCAGTCATTCTAATATTCTTCCCTTTGTAGGTAATGGATTTCTTATGTCTGGCTGCTTTCAGTATTTCTCCTTTGTATTAACTTTAGTGAAGTTAATTATGATGTGCCTGGGGGATGTCTTACTCAGATTGAGTCATGCTGGGTTCTGAAACTGTCTGCTCTCTGAATTTCAGAATCTCTAGGCATGTCTGGAAAATTTTCTTTCATAATTTCATGGACAAGGGCCTCTGTACCTTGTGAGGCCACTTCATAAGTTTCAGGGATTCCAATGAGGTAGATATTCGCCTTCTTTGAATTATCCCAGAACTCTCTGAGAGAATGATCCATTTTTGCTCTCCATTTCTCTTCCTCTTTGAGGGTTTGGGAGCAAATCAAAACTACTTTGAGAAAACATCTAACTCCAGTAAGATTAGCCCATATCACAAAATCCCAAGACCAGAGATGTTGGCATGAATGTGGAGAAAAGGGCACACTTCTACACTGCTGGTGGGAATGCAAATTAATACATTCCTTTTGGAAAGATGTTTGGAGAACACTTAGAGATCTAAAAATAGATCTGCCATTCAATCCTATAATTCCTCTACTAGGTGTATACCCAGAAGACCAAAAATCATATTATAACAAAGATATTTGTACCAGAATGTTTATTGCAGCCCAATTCACAATTGCTAAGTCATGGAAAAAGCCCAAGTGCCCATCGATCCCCGAATGGATTAATAAATTGTGGTATATGTACACCATGGAATATTGTGCAGCCTTAAAGAAAGATGGAGACTTTACCTCTTTCATGTTTACATGGATGGAGCTGGAACATATTCTTCTTAGTAAGGTATCTCTAGATGGAAGAAAAAGTATCCAATGTACTCGACCCTACTATGAAACTAGTTTATGGCTTTCACATGAAATCTATAACCCAGTTATAACCTAAAAATAGGGAGAAGGGGGAAAGCGAGGGAAGGGAGGGGAGTGAGGGGGAGGATGGGCAGAGGGAGGGTGATTGCTCGGATTACACCTATGGTACATCTTACAAGGGTACATGTGAGACTTAGTAAATGTAGAATAGAAATGTCTCAACACAATAACCAAGAAAATGACAGGGAGGCTATGTTAACCAGTGTGATGAAAATGTGCAAACGGTCTATAAAACCAGCGTATGGTGCCCCATGATTGCATTAATGTACACAGCTATGATTTAATAATAAAAAAATAAATAAATACATAACATTAAAAAATAAAATAAACACATATTTTTAATATATACACATGCATATATGATGTCAAATTTGCTAATTCCTATATTCCATATGCTTGCTGAATTTTTGCATACTTATTCTATCAACTATTGAAAGTAATAAGTTAAAGTCTTTTATTATAGTATTAACACATTATTCTTCATATTCTTTCATCAAATTTTATTTTACTCATTTTAATGCTGTTAGTAACCAAATGCAGCTGTATTCTTACTACATTTCTTGTAAAGTTGCTGAATTATCATTACAAAATCGTTTCCTCTCTCTCTCCTAATGGTCCCTGCCTTCTGGTCCTCCCTTTTTTGATAATTGGTGTTGTCAGCAGTTTTTGATATGGTTGTTTTATGTTAGTTACATAGTATGTCTTTTTCTTTTCCTTTATTCTGTTTTTTGTGCTTGCCCTAATTGTCAGTTCCCATCTCTTCTCCTCTAAATCATGAACTCCTTTGTTCTCCTTCCAGCAATACTCCAATATCTTTAAATTGATGATTTTGTGTTTAGAATCAACTTTGTATCACCGCCGTTCATGGTAGGAGAGTGGGCCTGCTGCACTTGCTCTGGCCTATGTGTGTGTCCGTATTCCTTGCAAGGTCGTGTCCAACAGCCTTTTACTTTTTAAAGGTACAGTGCTATATTTAATGCAAAGACAAAACAGGCATAGAAGCAAGATTATTGCTTGTTTTTCAAATTAAAAAAAAGATTGTGAAGCTTGCTGGACACAGTGGCTCATGCCTATAATCCCAGCACTCTGGGAGGCTGAGGCAGGTGGATTGCTTGAGTTCAGGAGTTCAAGACCAGCCTGAGTAAGAGCAAGACCTACCTCATCTCTAAAAATAGCCAGGTGTTGTGGTGGGCACCTGCAATCCCACCTCCCCAGGAGGCAGAGGCAAGAGGATCGCTTGAGCCCAAGAGTTTGAGGTTGTTGTGAGCTATGAGGCCATGGCGCCCTACTGAGGGCAACAGAGTGAGAGTCTATCTCAAAAAATAATACATTGAAGCTTTAATATCTCTGAGTCATCTGATCTTTTCTACAGGTTAAGCTGGCAATGAGCTACTTCAAAACCTTTTGTGAATAATAAACAAATATTTACAAACAATACTAGCAAATACAAACTATTTCAAATTATAAATCTTGTAGGCATGTAGCTGAATTGTTTGTATTACGTTAGAAAATCATGACCATTTTTCTAGGAGTAATTTTTTAAAAGCCTATAGAGATAAAACTAACCTTTTGATTAAGACAAACATATGATTCTGTGATTGATTTAATGTAACTAGTTCAAATTATACAAAATTTAGAACAACAAGGCATCACATTTTAAAATTTGGTATATGAATCCAAAAGAAAAAATATAATTGTTTCCGTATTCTTGCTCAATCATTGCCATTTTCAGCAGATTTATAGTAAGTTTCAGTGTATATTTAGAATTATATATTATCTTTTTATTGAATATTATTTTCATCATATGTAATAAAATATTACAGTTAACATATGGTACTCAGAGATATCTTTATTTTTGTATTTAATCTGAAACAAATGTGGATATGAAGTTTTTTTTTCCCCAAATATTTCTTAGACTGCAGCATTTTATGAGGCTCATGATATTTTAAAAATCGGTTTTATTGGAAAGAAGTGTTATTGAATTTTTCCTGTTATAAAGCTTTATAGGTCATTTTTGAAAATAAAAAAAAATGTATTATTATTGGACCATAGTAGAGAGGAAGACTTTATAAGCTAAATTACCTGGATTCAGGATTGCTTTTTTGTTTTCCGCATTAGTGTTTGGCCGGCATTTTAAAACATTATCCCACTACAAAAGAAGGAAAAGAATTTTTGCTCTATTTCATAAAGATAGAGGTTGCTGTGAGCTGTGATGCTATAGCACTCTACTGAGGGTGAACAAGTGAGACTCTGTCTCAAAAAAAATAAAAAAAGAAAGAAAGAACTTATATAAAAACAGAAAGTGTTTAAAATTCTCTAAAATTGGGTGGCTCCTGTGGGTCAAAGGAGTAGGGCACCAGCCCCATCTGCCGGAGGTGGCAGGTTCAAACCCAGCCCTGGCCAAAAACTGCAAAAAAAAAAAAAAAAAATTCTCTAAGATCATTACACCCATTGATCATTGATAAATGTTTGTTGTTAGTTTTATGTCATGAAATACTTACAGTTTTCTTTCTAAAATTCATGTTAGCTGCTTCAAATGTGGATGAATATTTGATAATTTCCCTTTAAATTTTATTAATCACTCATTTCTCTAGAGAAAACTAAGACTATATTTTGAAAGGCACATTGATTTTTTAACAATTATTTTCAGTAAAGATTAGTAATTCAAAGTCATTTCACTGTTTTAGACAAACTAAAGACAGGTCTGTATTTCTTAGGATCAAGTGTATCTGAAAAATTATGAGATAAGAAATGATCTGGTCCTACTCTACTGAATAATAGATCCCAGAAAATAAGGAAGAGAAATTTTCTGTTACCGTTACCACTCAGATGCTTATTATTTTTTAATAGATTGTCTCGTTCTACTATGAATCCTATTATTTAATACTTTCTTTTTTTTTAAAAAGAAGCCACCTTACAAAGTGACATTCTACTTCTCAGATGATAATTTGTACTATGAGAACAGAAGGGAACGGGGAATGTTCCAATGTGAATTTGAGCGTTCTAAGTTTTTAAACACTTGGATGCACACAGTGAATTAATAATAGTTTTTATTTGTTATGCAAAGAATTTGTAAGCATGAATATGTTTTTTTCAGATGTGTTTATATGTAAATACATGGTGTAAGTAGATAAGCTTGTGGGAGGAGAAATTTACCCTCCTGTGAAAGTGATGAGATTGACAAGCGCTTTCTCTGTTGTTTGAGGAAGGCATATAAGTGCTTGTCACCATGGAGGGTATGCAATAGATCCATACCCTGATCTGCTTTGATCCGATCAGAGAGAAGTCTGGTAAATGTTCTACGGTCAAGCAAAACGAGCAGCATTACTGAATGCCCAGTATGTTACTTCCAGCATCAGGTTGTAAGTGGATGCTTTAGTTTAAAAGTTCAGATTTTGTGTAACTGCCCTCTGGGACTTTTTCCAGATTTCTTATTTTGACTGGAAGATAGTGCTAAATTTTTAAGTTCAAATTGTTTATTTAATGAGTAGCTATAACATTTTCTAAAATATGCTTGGTTACCACTTCCACTATTCTCTAATAAAAATGCTTCCTTTTTGCTCTAAGTCCCACTGAAATCAATTCAAATTAGAAAACATCAATGTTAAGAATTTTAGTACTGGGCGGCGCCTGTGGCTCAGTCGGTAAGGCGCCGGCCCCATATACCGAGGGTGGCGGGTTCAAACCCGGCCCCGGCCAAAATGCAAAACAACCAGAAAATAGCCGGGCGTTGTGGCGGGCGCCTGTAGTCCCAGCTGCTCGGGAGGCTGAGGCAAGAGAATCGCTTAAGCCCAAGAGTTGGAGGTTGCTGTGAGCTGTGTGAGGCCACGGCACTCTACCGAGGGCCATAAAGTGAGACTCTGTCTCTACAAAAAAAAAAAAAAAAAAGAATTTTAGTACTTCTTGAAAAATATTTGGGTAGAAATGTAAAGTTATATGATCTTTGGGGAGAGAGAAAAATAATGTGTTTTATTATTTTCTCCAACTGCTTCATGTGGAATACTTAACGACTGAATCAAATTCTGTTAAGTCTTAAAAATTTTAAACCTATTCTATATTAACAAATTATTAAATAAGAATAGGAGATTTATGTGAATCAGGAAAGTGTATAATAGCCAAGGTAGACGCATGAGAATTCAGATAAATATGAATTCACTGGTCACTTTTTTCTTCCGTATTTATTGTTCAGTATTTATGCATTGAAATAGTTTTTACACGATTTGCAACTTCTTTTTTTTTTTTTGGTTGCCCTAGGTAGAGTTCTGTGGCGTCATAGCTCACAGCAACCTCCAGTTCTTGGGCTTAGGTGATTCTCTTGCCTCAGCCTCCCAGTACCTGGGACTACAGGCGCCCCCCACACCTGGCTATTTTTTGCTGCAGTTTGGCAGGGGCCGGGTTTGAATCCACCACCCTAGGTATATTGGGGCCGGCACCCTACCCAATGAGCCACAGGTGCCGCCCTGATTTGCAAATTCTTGAGCATCAATTGGAGATCATACATACATGGGGGAGAGAGAAAGTCGCTTTGCCTGGGGCACCACAACCCAGTGATGTAGTGTTTTCATTTCACAGGATGACCTCCGATTTAGTCGAGGTTGATGCTCTTGGATGTGAGTTTGGTTTTAACTTGCAAATGAATGTTTTCCCCTCTTTTTTTTTTTTTTTTTTTTTTTTTTTTTGTAGAGACAGAGTCTCACTTTATGGCCCTCGGGTAGAGTGCTGTGGCCTCACACAGCTCACAGCAACCTCCAACTCCTGGGCTTAAGCGATTCTCTTGCCTCAGCCTCCCAAGTAGCTGGGACCACAGGCGCCTGCCACAACGCCCGGCTATTTTTTGGTTGCAGTTTGGCCGGGGCCGGGTTTGAACCCGCCACCCTCGGTATATGGGGCCGGCGCCTTACCTACTGAGCCAGAGGCGCCGCCCTGTTTTCCCCTCTTTTTATCTGAGCTAGTGGCACAGGCTAGTGGGTTCTAGTAAATCTCAAATGCCCTTTAACTCTGTCTTCTCCTAGAAGAAGGGACCCAGGGAAGAACAAGCAGCCTCAAGGATCTCATTTCTGGATTCCTCTCCTTTGACTCTTGTCCTGCCTCAGTCAAGAGAGAATTTCATTCCAGATTTTGACTCTTGGTTTATATTTGTTTATTGTTAAAGGTTCTAAGTTTGGAAAACCCAATAATTACAGACAAAACTTGTGCCCATGAAAATTCTAGAATTCTTGGCAAATGGATAAAGAGTAGGTGTGTCTTTTCTGTTTTTTGTAGCAGGTCATTTTCTAATGACAGACTAATCCCAATTGGGGACAGAGAGGTCTAGTTAGTACACCAAGGCTAGATAATATTATTATTGTTGTCGTCATTAATTTTAAGAAATAGAAAAGCTAGAATAATAATCTTAGATTGTTGTTTCCAACTATTGGAAAACTGGACTAAATATCATATAATTCTTATGTCACTTGATGACTACTCTCCTTTTTTCTATACTTTAGAAAGTAGACTGGATATACGTTTAAAGATTGCTAATAAATGTCACCACAGCGTAAGTGTATAACAAAGTGTTTTGGATATTTAAAAGTCAGAGGAAAATCTAATAAGTGAAATTACGTCTCTGAAAGAATTCTCCTAACATATCTTCCCTGATATCTGCATCCTTCTTGGGAACTTGCACTAGGCTGAAGGGTATTGCCTTGACCAAGATTACATGCACTCCTGGGTAATTTATATTTATTAATCAGAGACTACAGGGATCTAAAGGACCACTGACTATGTCTTAATTGTTACAGCTTCAAACATTCCTTGCTCACTGACTCTGTCTTAGTTGTTACAGCTTCAAACATTCCTTGTTAGGATCACTTGAATGCTCCATTGGAAATACTTCACAATTCAATTACTCCAAACTCACTTCTGCTGCCACTCCCCATTAAGCCTCTTTTACTGAGGTCTCAGAGTTGGTTTCCTTATAGTAGAGTAGTTCTTTTTCTCTCTGTGATTAGTAGCAAAATGGACCTCAGGAGGACAAGAATATGTTGACTGTGCCTCATGTAAAGGTCATCCCTATGATATCAGTGTAATATCTTTTTAATCATTTTTCCATGTACTCATCTGATCTTTAACGAAGTCTTCCTATGTGCCAATGTCTCATTAGATTCTGGGCAATATGCTACCTGATGGCATGTTAAATTCCTGTCTACAAACCTAAGTCGAGGTTTGGCTCTGCCCTGCAAATTTTATTTCATTTCCAGTCCATTAATTTCTCTATTTTCTTAGCCTGCTTCACGTTGTGTCGGGTGTCATCAAAGTCCAACAACTCCTTCCCTTTTCTTCACTCTTAGCCCTTGACCATTTCTTCCTCAATGAAGAAATGAAAGCAACGAAATGAGAAATTGGTGAAGTGCCACCATGACATTCCTATATAAGAACATTTAAACCCAGAAAGGTATTCTTCCTGTCCACTCATTTCTATGCCTGCACTCACAGGACTCCTGCAGGTGGAGAACCCCTTCCTTACGCCACGAACCCCATCGTTCTGCATCTTGCTGACGTCTTCCCTCCCACTCTGTCTCTCAGTTCTCTATGAGAACATTCTGCCTTCACATTATCATCAGCAAACAAAAACACGTATAACACCATTAATCCCATTAAAAAAGAAATTTTACTTTCCCTAACCGTGGATTTTCACAGTGTCTCCAAAGGTGTCCATATTCTCCCCTCCTATACTCATGCCTGCAGAGGTTTTACCCAACCAGCTCTTCAAAGCCAGTCTTGTTAGAAGACATCAAATTACCTATGTTGCTCTATCCAGTGTTCAATTCTCAGTCATTCTGGAGCTATTTTTGGCATTCCAAGAATTTTTCATTCCTTTTACAGCATAAAACACTGGCTTCCTGGACATCTCTCCCTCTGCTGCTTTCATTCCTCTCTCACCGATTGCCCTGTGCCGGTGTTGTATGTTGGCTCTTTTTCATCCCTTCCGTCTTTGGATGTCGGCAATCTTAGACTTAGTCTTTTGTCTCCTTCTTTACAATAACAATTATTACTCCCCTCATTTCCTGGGAAATCATGTATTCTTTTATGACTTTACTCAGCATCCATCATCCCCCAGTGCCCAAATTTGTAAATCCAGCCCAGGTGTCTCTTCCAATCAGGATACCTGATTGCTTCTGTGACTTTCAACTTAGATATTTAAAAACTGTTTTAAACCAAACATGTTACAAAAAAATGAAAGTTTCAATCCCTCCCCCCAAAGCTTTCCATTGAGGTTTACTCTGTGTCTGTTGATGGCAACAGTCCTCCCTTCACCAGGCCTGACCCCCTGTCTTCTCCTCTGTCACATCATATCCAACTGAAAGGGAAGTTTCTACCTTCACAACATACGCAGAGTCCTCCCACTTCTCACCGTCACCACCTCTGCTGACTCATTCATGTGGGTGTCACCATTCTCCTGATACATGCCTGTGGACTACATTACCCAAACACATAAATAATTATCCTTCTTTTCAGGAAGCTTAGAGAAGTCGAAGATAGAATTGCTGTGGTTAAGGGAATAATAATTCATTATATTCATAGGGAAAGACAGTGAAGAGAATCACTTTGCACGCACATCTCATAAACTAAAGCAACTAAGGCTTTATCAATGAATATACAAGATCAGAATATTAGTTGTGGGGGCACAACTCATCATGCCTAGATGAGCTTGATTTTTATCATTTTCATGAAGCTGTTTCAGTTCTCTGATCTGACTCTGATCACATAAATACCTAAAAATGTTTGAAAATAACTTAAAGTCCTCTTCTCATTCCTATCCGAATTATCTCAGCGTTTCACACAATACTGTAAATGTCTTTGATTTAGCCTCAATTTTTAAACAATTTCCCCCAAATGTATGTGCAAAACACCACTTAATTTCTTGATTTTGATCTTGCCATTATTTTCACGATCAAACTCAACAGTTAAATAGACAACGCATCATTTCCTTGAGAAGAAGATATAAAAGAAATGTTGAACATAATTGCATGTGAATGTGGTATGGCTAACTTGCATAAATATTACACCCAACACAAACATTTATGTGTTATTAACATAAACTCTCAATTGTGTGTGGGAATTTATAATGCAATTATAATGAATGTGTTCATATGTAACAAAAAAGAAAAAATAATGCCCATGTCTTAACTTAGGCTCCCCGCTAAAAACAAAAAGCTGAAGCAAAGCTTATTTATTACCTATAATCCCAGGAATACAAATATAATGGAAAGATAAGGAAAACACTATGAGGTTGTGTTTTCAAGCCAAGCACAAGTTGACTAGAGACCGTGTCTACAATTGCTTTTTACAACAGCATATCTAGCTGGTGTAAGGCAAAGCATTTCCTCTGGGTCCCTATTGCCTACTGGACAAATTTGTTGGTTTTCTTGTAGGCTATGTCCCTTACATCTGGATTGCACATACCCATGTATGCTATGGGCTGACAGACATATCACAGCATAGTGTCAAAGACAATATCCTGGTGTAAAAGTCAAGTTGCTTAAAGTGGATTTGAGGTGAAGCGCCATCCAAACGCCAGCCAGACATGGTCAGTGCAATAACTGCTGAACCCACATAGGTCTGCGCATGAAGGTCCCAGAGGGAAATGAGGAGTGGACAGGAAGATGGGAGAGCTGTTTGATACTGAAGATAATCACATCTACTAAGATCTCTTTTTTTGTATAATACAATTTGAAAATTATAAAAATAGAATGAGATGAAAATAGCCACTTTAATATAATTTTTGTTAAAATTAACCACAAAATCAAATTGAATGAATTTTTTACATAAGCACTACGATCCTTTCTAAGCGAGAAGAAAAGAGTCTGGGACAGATGAATTGATATAACCAAAGCCACTTAGCTATATTGGGGAAAAATAAATATTAAAATCTATGTATTTCCTACTCTGCTCTCCTCATCATTCTTTATCTCGGGGAATGCATATTGGTTTTAGGAAATGCATGCAGATCCTTGAATACTTCTTCTTTCCAGAGACAGAATCCGGTATCTTCACCTCAATTGTGAGCCAAAAGTAATAATGTCAGACTGTTAAGATAAGGTCATGAAAGGCTGCAGGCTCTAGCTCACCAACTGTGGAGGGGCCAGGAGCCACAACAATAGTTGGTCAGGCAGCTCATTAGAAAGGCCGGTAGCAGAGGGAACCGAGGTCTCCAGCCTACAGCCCCGAGGCCCCAGAGGCCTTCTGGGGTGTGGACCCTGTTGCCCTACTCAGGCCGTTCATTCAGTGGTGACGCCTGAGAGCAATTGGGAGACACTGAGTCGAGACTGAGTCAGAACTAAGCTGCTCCTGATCCCTCATTCTCAGAAACCATAAGATAATAAATGTTTGTTATCTTAACATGTTGGGGGTAATTTGTTATGTTGCAATAGAATCCTGATATACTTGTGTGTAATATCCCTTAAGACGTTTTCCTCTTCCAGGATGGTCCTCTGCGGTGCTCTACACTATGACTTCTATATAATTTTCATTGCCACAGAAGACCTGCTTGAAAGTGTTGTACCTCAATTTCTGTGCTATTTCCCAACCTCATGGAACCCACCTACGTATGTGTTCTGAATGTATCTTTCTTGCTTCCTCTACACCTGGTTGTATTTAACCTGGGTTCTCTAACTGCCTTTCTTCTTTTTCCTGCTCTTCTCTGATACTTTTCACATGTGTATTTCTAATTATCAGCTATTTGGGGGGGAGTCTGTTCCTGCATCCCCGATTTCTTCTGCTTCATCCACTTTCTTTCAACTTATCTTCATTTGCAATCCCAGAATACATACTTGTAAGTCAAAATTTTCTCAAATCATTCTAGTCTATTCATCTCAAATTGATGTTAAGAAAAAATGTAATATGAAACATATACATTTTTAAGGATATTTTATGGAGGACATAATAATCAAACTATGTTCTCTTACTATAAAATATGGATTGAAATGGACTCCATGTGAGTCCTACTTAGTTTGAGGAGACACTGTGCTATTCTTTAAGTAATTTCCAAAGAAACTAAATAGCACAAAATAAAATTTAGTATTTAGTTCAACCATATTTCTATTTTAACCCAGAATTCTTGCACTCTCCATGTATATAGAATAATATATTTAATATAGCATATAGTATAGTGTTTATGTGACAGAGAAAAAATTAGGCATATATATGGAAGAGATAGACATAAAGAGAAGCAGAGGGTCACACATTCTAATTCTATGTGTTCAAATGTGCTAACAAGAAAGGTAGGGAAAAGGTATTAAAATTTTTCTATTTCCTAATTTTTAAATTTTAGACATTCTTAGCAGAAAGTCAAGCTCAAACATTAGATGTGCCATTTAATTAAGCATCTTTTATATGAAGGTGGTATTGACTGGTATTTCTGTCCATGCCCGAGACTTTGAGAGAACATATAGATAAAATACAGCTACATTTATTAGAGCCACTCTAGTAAGGACAAACATGAAAACAGTTTCAGCAGTATCTGGGTAGGAGAGAGTTACGGGAGATGTTTATAGAGTTTCAGATTCTACTCCCCCGTGGATTAATGGGGGTTCTTGTAGGCAGGATGCTGATTAGATCTGGACAAATTTCGTGATATAACAAACATTGGGGAGTGCATAGCCCAGCAAGATAAAGCTTTTAAAGGGAATGTGGATAAGTAAACTATTGTTGGACTAGTCAATTGTTTACCCAAGTTAGCAATTTATTATTCTGATATGGGAGATATCAGGTGGGGAACCAGTGTGTGTATATGTGTGTGTGTGCGCGCGCACATATATACACACATACATGCATATATGTATATGTCACCTTGAATTTCCTTGCTATTTCTCAGTCTCATAGAACCCATCTACATATGTGTTCTGAATGTATACATACATATATATACACACACGCATATATATGTATATACATATACACACACACAACAGCTCCCCACCTATGCACATATCTCTTGTGTCAGAACAAAAACTTGCTATTTTGGATATATATATATACATATATATGTTTAGGGCAAAATTCTGAAATAGAGTGAATTTATTGTCTACATTCTTATACTCCTGGAGAAAAATTTCCTAGAAGAAGCAGACAAATAGTTGTCAGATTAACATACATGGTCTAAGTTTTCATTCTCAAATATTAAGCCATATGGAAGTATTTTGTTTCGATTGTTCTTAGAAGCTTGTAAATTTTATGGAGTATTTTCTGTTTCAGAAATCCACTTTTAAAAACATGATGATGTGTTGGGCAGCACCTGTGGCTCAAAGGAATAGAGCGCCGGCCCCATATACCAGAGGTGGCAGGTTCAAACCTGGTCCTTGCCAAAAAAAAAAGAAAAGAAATGGCGATGTGGCTGCTCATGCCTGTAATCTCAGAACTCAGGAGGCCGAGGCAGGTGGATTGCCTGAGCTCACAGGCTGGAGACCAGCCTGAGCCAGAGCAAAACCTTGTCTCTGAAAAATAGCCGGAAGTTGTGGCAGGCACCTGTAGTCCCAGCTACGTGGGAGGCTGAGGCAAGAGAATTGCTTGAGCCCAACAGTTTGAGGTGAAACTCTACCAAGGGTGAAAAAGTGAGACACTGACTCAAAAAAACAATTATTATTGAGCTGTTATTAATATTTTTGAAGAATAATAGGTATGTATTTTTACATAATTTTGAGTTACAAATTTGGAAACTATGTTCAAAGAAACAAATCTTCTCTTAATAATGTGTTATTAAATTACGAACACACCCATTCGTTTATGTGCTGTCTGCGGCTACTTTTCTGTACAAGAGACCAACGTAGTTGTAGAGGGCACCACACGGCCTGCAAACCTAAATCATTTACTATCTGGTCCCTTGTAGAACAAGTTCAACAACTGCTTTATCAATTGTTTAAGTAAATTTGTGCAATTTTAGTTTGCAAGGCAGAGAGTTCAGTATAAAAATATCTGTAACTAGAATGAAACGGAATAATTTTTCTTTAATATAAAGTAAGATTTTGATGAAGGCCCTCCATTCTTAATATAATCTTGTGGTACGTTAGTATGAAATAGAGGATATATTATTTACTAAACATGCTACATTCGAAAATATTAGAATATTGATTTTTTTAACCTATTGCATTATACTACACATGGATAAAAACTGTCACAATATTTAAGCATAACACATTTTTGGTAATGTCTTGAGACTAAAGATCAAGCTATGGAATCAACAAAATGTAATTTCTAAGAATAGAATAAGCAAGTATAAGGATGGGATGTATATCGACCCGTGTAAACTGACCGAATTAAGAGAAAACAATCTTAAAATATGTTGACAATAAAAGCATTTTTCTCTGAGCAATGAACAATTTTAATTCAAAATTTTTTAATTTACTATTATTTCAATAATAGTAAATTTTAAAAAATAACATTTAAAAAGAAGAACATTTTTTCCATAAAGAGTTTTTATAAGAATATGTACTATATAAATTGATTTCCTATTTCCTATGTAAATCTCTTTTCCAGGAGGTCTAACAAAGCTAATGAAGCTGAGAACCCCCAAAAGATGTTAAACCAGCTAGTGAATGTCGGCTTTCAGGGAGAAGGGACCTCATGCATATTTCATACGTAAAAGAAAACCATCTGAGGAAATCACTTGTCCTTTCCATGATATTTCAGGCAGCAGAAAATAAAAAGGTAAAAATCATAAAAGAAAGGCCTCAAACAGTCTTTTGAAAGCACATCTGGTGAGTCTGTAGAATGCTGTGGTTGTTGAATTTTGTTTACATATTTATAAGCTGAATGTTGCTCGGTATGCGACAAGTTACAAGAGTCCACACTCTTATTACTCAGATATTCAGTCTCTGGGCCTTAAAAATTCCATACCTTGTACAATAAATCAATTTAAAAACAAGACCAGAAATACCCCACAATGTCTTCAAAACAATCTGTAAATGTTTTCATAGCAAACTATGATTGCTCTCAATCTTTGTACATAGGTACTCACAATCCCACATAGTATTATCAAAAATATATGCAGAGATAAAGAAAAGACCTAAATATCAGGCCTAGGAAGGATCATTTTGTGGCCCAAGCACATATCAAAATATACATTTTTTTTTTCTTCCAGGGTGGAGACCGAGTAATTTCTCTCAAAATAGCTAGATGAGGGCTGTGGAGCTGGTGAAGGCATGTTTAACTCAATTAAAGTGAAAAATATGTCTTTGAGATAAACTTGATAAGATGGACTGATACTGTCTGAGGAAATATAAAGGAACAATCACTGTTCCCAAACTAGTTCCCAGAATGGACCAGGAGGCTGAGTCTTACCCAAACTAGAAGGGCTAATCGCCAAAAACAGGTTATTTTCCATTTTATAACATCTTTAGACCTGTGATGGCTAATTGTTTCTGTCCCTCCAAAATTCTTATGTTGAAATCTGACCCCAAATGCAATGGCATTTGGAAGTTTTGCCTTAGGGAGGTAACGGGGTACTTGAGAGTGGGGTAGCTCCCTTTTGAGAGGATGGCAGAGAGCCAGCTTGCTCTCTTTGCTGTAGGTAAGATACAAACACAGTTTAGCAGTCTGAAACCCACAAGCAGGCCCTCAGCTGACACCAACAAGCCTGGTACCCCGGTCTCAGATTTCCAGCATACAGAACTATGAGAAATAACTTTTGTTGTTATTATTTCTGTTTAAGCTGCTCAATCTCTGGGGCTTTGTTACAGTAGCCTGAACTAAGATAAGCTCTAATTTAATTTTATAAGATAACAGTACATTTTGAACAGAAGGGCTCAAAAACAAGGATAAAAGTTTCATTTGTCTTTCACCTACCATGTCAATGGTAGTCCTTAATAATCGGCCAGGAACCCAGCCTATCAGAAATTGGAATAATTTGTAACCTTTTTTGTTATCTCCTGTCTCATTATATATATATATATTTTTCCAGAAGTTGCAATGCAATTGTAGCATTGAGGAAACACCATCTTGCACACATTCAGGTTGGTGCTGGAGGAGAAAGAATTTCAAGGTGTAAGTAAGTGGTGGCCAGTACCAAGAGGACAAAGCGGACTCAGCTTGATGGTCTTGTTACAAAAAACCTTTCTGGGCATGAAAGGGGTAAAGGGCTGACCAGCAAAACAACTACTGGCCTTTCTTTCCGCACACCTAAGCCTTCCCTCACATTTCTGACAGTCATTTCTGAAGTGACAGCAAGCTCACTCACGAGGTCAGAGTTTGTCAGGAAGGGAAGTTTAGCTGGTTTTGTAGCGTTTCTTTTTAGATTTACACTTGCATTGCTCTCCTGTTACTGCTACAAATTGCCAAAAATATGTTGGCTTCAAATAATGCAAATGTATTATCTGATGGTTCCGGAAGTCAGAAGTCTAAATGGAGTGGGTGACGGTGCACTCCTCTGAATGCTCTGGGGCAAATGAGTGTTCTTGCCTTTTCTTGGTTCTGGAGGCCACCAATCTCCTTTGCGTTGATCCTGGCATTACTTTGACCTTCGCCTCCTTTGTTACTTCCCCTTACCTGACACTGACCCCCATCTCCCTCCTATAAGGATGTTGGTGATTATATTTAGCTTACCTGGATAATCCATGATAATCTCCAAATACCAAGGTCTTTAACTTAGTCACACTAGCAATGACCCTCTACTCATGTAGAGTAAGTTATTCATAGTTTTCAGTGATTAAGATATGATGTCTTTGGGGGAGATGTCATTATTCTACCTGTAACTATGGTGAGAGTTATAAATTATAAATATACATGCAGCGGGCTCTCTTTCTCCTTCCACTTTATCACTTACAGATTTCCCATATACATACTACAAATGTTATCCTCTAAGCAGTAAATTACAGGGGGGAGTCCCCTGTCTCTTTTTGTCTTGCAATGAATTCCAAGGACGTGGGGCCACGCCAGCACATAGAAGTGCCTCACATTTGTTAGATTATAATGCCTTATCTGAGTTATGATGCCGACCTTAGTGGTTTAATATAACAGAAGTTTATTTATGTCTTAGGCAACAGATTCCTACCACTGTCCAACTGGTACCCTGCTCTAGAGAATGGCTTTGAGCTCCAGGAGCTGAAGCCCAGAGACCTCTCCATTCTTGAAGTAAATGACAGGAATGCTGGACAATTGTAAAGGATATCTTTGTGGCTTCAGCATAGAAGTGGTATTATTCACTTTCATATTTGATTCACCAGAACTGGCTACATAGCCCTGATTGATTGCAAGGAAGTTTAGAAATGTATTCTGCCAGCTCAGAAAGGAAAGAGTAACAGGATGCTGGGAACACTAGTACACTTTATAAATGTTGGTTGAATATTGGATGTGATGAGAATAGGGAACTCTAAAGAAAATACACAAATGTCACAAAACTCCTTTTTCCTGAACTGTCAGATCTCAAACATATAAATCAACATTCTGCTCCTCAAACTGGAACTTAAGGGAGCTTGAGAGTATAATACACAAGATTTATCTTAAAAAATACATTGGGTTTTTGAGTCCTACTCCATAATTTATAGATGCATGGTTCAATATAAAACTGTTAATCTTTTAAAATCCAAAACCTCAGGAAATGCTTAATATTTTGTTCACCCTTTCTATGAATGCCTACCTTCAGGAGCACTAATGTAGTAATTAATGAACAACGAATTTCCAATCTAGATAATTTAGAATTCAGAGTTGGGAGGTAATATATAAATTTTACCTGGAATGAGTTTTATTTAGTCTAAATTTACCAGAGACACAATTTCACTTATATACTTAACCTATCTGTACAGGCCTCTCATTATTAATTAAATCCTACTGAAACTTCTTTATATGTTCATTTTCAGATTTTCGTTCTCCCAATAGTCCTATATGCCCATAAAATCCATCGTAATTTTTTTTTTCTCCATATATATTGCAAGTGACCATTTACTGTCTTTAAAATTTAAAACTGCAAGGACTTCTGAAGTCATATAAAACTTGAATTCTTGTCTTAGAAAGTACTAACACTCCCTGAGTGCCACGCCCACTACTGCCAAAATACATTTCCAAATTCATATCTAGAATCATACAACTAAGGTGAAAATCCAAATAATTCTCACGTTCTAGCTGTTTCCACGTAGCCAGACCTACATACTTCAAACAAATTAGGCTATTATGCATTTGTTATTGTTTTCTTGGTTTTTCATTCTCTGACAAAATGTCAAAAGCGGATTTTATTTACGCGTATCTAACACACTTCCATTCTCCATTATCCATACAAACATTTTTCTTTTTATTTTCTAGAATAATTGAAGCTGTACAGAAGCTGTACAGAAGCTTCTACTTCTCAGCTCCAAATCACTTCCTAAACTTCTGCATAGTCATTATATATTTCTAAATCAAATTTTCTTGGGGCATCATTTCCTATCTTTTATCTCCTCTGGGATATTTTTATACATAATAAAATTAAGTACCATGCAAAGAGAAAATAGTCCTTGATGCAACTAGGCTTGAGATGGATTTTAGCATATATTCTATTTTAGAAAAGACAGAAAACTGGCTCTCAATTTGAAATAAGAAGACCGACATTTGACATGATGCCAAATTTGGCTAGGGAACAAACTGCACAGATAGAATTCTTACTGTATTTACAGGAGCTGAAATAGTAACTGTGTGTGTCAATTTAAATATGTGACTGTGCTATCAATGTAAATGTGTACACGTAAATGCTTGTGACTGAGGGGAGACATTAATACAGGTAGATGAATAAACACATATGGCTTAAGCTTTTATCTTGATTATATTTAATAGCACTAATTAGAATACATGTTTATATATACATAGTTACAATTATCAGATTTTACGATCATATGAAAGATGTATAGCATAAATGACGTATATTTACGAAGTCCTTTAAAGATAAATCATTAGTAAAAGGAAAAGAAAAAAGTATTAACTCGCTTGGCAACAAAGTTGGCATATTAATCAAATTCAATAGTGGCTCTAATCTGAATCCATATAACAGAAATAATTTATTTCAATTATGGCATTTCAGGATCTGAAATATGTATTTTCAATCAAAAAAGTATATACCATTGCTTTTCTTTGTAGCAATATAAATGTAGTGAAATATAATAAGTTAATGACCATACATATAACCTGTGTTAGTTTGCATGAGCTTTGTCAATCATTAGTCAATCTTTGAAGCTGGGAAAGCTCTTCCTTCATACAGTTTGGTCGGTCAGTATTTCCGCAACTCCATATGAAGCTGCCTTTACCTCTTTATCCTTCTTCCCACAATTACTTCTTTGTAAGTCCATTAAATCTTCAACACAGTTGAATTTCATCTAATTTAATTTTATTTCAACTTGATGGTCCTGATGCCAGGATTGTCTAGAAATATAAGATGTTTCTTATCATATTTTTCAGTTGTGAAGTGACTTCTATTAATTATTACATTATCTATGGATTCAATATTTCAGTTATCACAAATAACTAGAAATAATTTTAAAGTTTTATCTAGCACACTCTTGTTCTTTTTATTGCTACACAATATTAAATATTCGAAAGGCGGGTTCTGAGAATCCCAGATATTCTATTATGCATCTTGGA
Organism: Nycticebus coucang; assembly: GCF_027406575.1. Lineage (NCBI taxonomy): Eukaryota > Metazoa > Chordata > Mammalia > Primates > Lorisidae > Nycticebus > Nycticebus coucang. Next base: position 147,450,695 of record NC_069783.1, on the reverse strand, counting down.
TTTACAAGGAACCTCTCATAGTTTAGCTGTATGGCATGATTGCTTTCAGGTTTTTTGTTTGTTTGAGACAGAGTCTCACTATGTCACCCTGGGTAGAGTGCTGTGGTGTCACAGCTCACAGCAACCTCAAATTCTTGGGCTTAACCGATTTTCTTGCCTCAGCCTCCCAAGTAGCTGTGACTACAGGCGCCGGCCACAATGCCTGGCTATATTTTGATTGCAGTTGTCATTCTGGTTTAGCAGGCCCATGCCCAGCTGGAACCCGCCAACTTCGGTGTATGTGTCGGCACCCTACTCACTGAGCTACTGGTGCTGAGCCTGCTTTCAGGTTTTAATGTAACCTCAAATCTAGAATCTCACCGTAGTAGCCCTAATATATCATTTGATACTAAGTATAATCCATTGAGAAATGCTGAGAGCATTGTAATTTATAAAGAAATATTCTTGCTAAGTCAGTGTCTCAAAGCCACACAGTAACTTTCTCCATGACCTGGTGGGATGCATGGCAGTTGCTTCCACATCCACGCACCATTTTCAGTTCTGCACAAGTTAATAATGACTTTCATTTCTGTCTCATCAATGAAAAGCACATACAGATTCTCAGGAGGTGGAGAAATCATCTAGATCTTCTGGCCAAAATTCATAGCTCTGCACTATTCCTGAAATGTCACTGTCGTTCACTTAGTACATATCCATACTTTTTGCTTTTACTACCAACCTGTGATGAGCGCTCTTCTGCTCAATTCTCTACTGATGCTCCTTCCGGGGGGTAGACTTTGGCTATTAATTCATGTTCTCAACCCCATAGAAATAGAGAAAAGCAGAACTGCACATCAACAAATTGCTATAATTTGTTAAACTGAAAAGGATACGGTTTTTGGTTTTTCTCTTATTCTGCAACAAGTATTGAGAGGCTAACCAGAACAATGATGCCTCGGGGATGGAACCGGCTGTATCTAGCAGCACACAAGTTGTGTTAGGAACTCCCAATTCTCCACTCTTCCCAAAGCACATCCAGTAGCCTTTCCTTTGGGGAAAGTAACTAAAGAAAATTGCAACTTTATAGTTCATTCCATCTTCATAAATAAATGCAGGAGAGGTAAGAGATCTTTTTATAAGTATTTGAATCGATACTCTCTGAACATTCAGAAGAGCAGCATACTAGATGATAATAAATACAATTTAAATTTTCTTCACTTTCCAAAGATGTGACATGTATTAGAAAAGTGTTTTAAGTCTAAAAAGTTACCTATCATCTCTCTATCCATTTATTTATCTATCCATCCATCCAGCCATCCATCTATCTAGCCTGGAGTCAAACTGTCCAATCAGCATGTTATACGTGTGATTGTGGTTGCTTGAAACTTATATTTAATTGCAGTTTTTTTTTTTTGATGATCTCATTTTTCAGTAACATACTGAGAAAGAGAATTTAATCATGAATCCATGTTGATGAGATTCCCCAAACATCAAATTTTTGATATCTACTGAGTATGGTGAGAGTTACTTAAATTTGGTTTGAGCCAAAATTTGTGAAGGAGAAATTTCATTAAATGTGAAAAACTACAATGAATACCAACATATATTGACTGTGTACTGTGAGCCAAGTTGCTCTCATGCGACATTGATTTTATTTATTTATTTTCCAGTTGACAATAAAAGTTCATAAAAATTGTGCAAATTCCCAAGCTCACATAATATTTGAATCAAATCTTGAGCTGTGACATAAAACTACACCCATCTCACCCCAGGAACAAATCTTTAGTTAGACGTATGATCCCAAATCTCTTTATTGGCTCTATCCTGGTGAGCTAGGCAGCATTTTATATGAAATTAGAAGATTGTCTTAGTTTTTTTTTCTTTTTTTCTTCTGAGCTCCATCATCATTCCCAATTAGCATTTTAGGTGGGGAGAGAGGCCAGAAAAAGAAATAACATGTGACTCCAAATGTTAGAAGGGTCCACGTCAGTTGTCATATCTTTCACATGGGAAATTAACTTCAAACATTATTATGTAAAACAGAAAGTCTCAGAAAACAACAGCTCCAGAAAAATAACAGCTTCATAATTTTTTTTTTTTTATCACCTCTACTTTTTCCTTAGAGACATCACAGGCCCTGGAGAAGCAGCATATAATTCCACACACATATATGTGCATTTGTGCGTACACACACACACACACAAAATTTAGCCAAAATCAAAAGAGCAATTTGGTTGAAATTCATTTTTTCATAAATATAACATCCTTCTAACAATAGCAAATGTTACTAAAGATACAGCTCCTACGTTGCCAGTTTCCCAAGTATTAAATCCCATTCCTCACAATAACCCAAAAAGGCACGTGTACCAGCAGCCAGACGTTAGCGTCAGAAGTCCTCTTTTGCAGCTAATAAGGAAAAACATTGTCAACAGAGGTTTTAGGAACAAGAGCCAACGCCTAAATAATGGTTTGCATTTTATCACTATATTGGCAATTTTAAAACTTATCAGTGAAAAAATACTCGTCCTTGCAGAAGTAAATTTCCCGCTACTAATCAACTTCATCTTAAACATATATGATAACTTATAATGCTCACATAACCCATCTAAAGACACTTACATAACAAGCACAATATTTGATCCCTAAAATATTTACATTAAAATGTGTTTTGAAAATTATTTTGCATCATAAGGATTTCTGCCAATCTTTATGTATTTTTAAATAATTTTGTTCAGTTTTATAAATTATTTCCAGAAGTTTTGCTTTTTTCCATTTAAAGTATTTCTACTTTTAACCCACTGTCTGTCATTTATAATGCTATGCGTTTTTCGTGGTTATTAGAAGGAATGTTTAGTGATATCTTCTCAACCATTTCATCATTCCAAAAAATATCTTGGTAGCAGGCTTGCAACTGAAGGTTGGCTGGCAAACTATGAGTCTGTTGGGAAAATTCTGGGGAAAGAAGTCTCAGTTCCAAGAGATGTACAAAAACTCATCCTTTCCCTTCAGATGTTTTCCTGTCTACACAGACCTGAAACTGCTGTAACTAATTTGTAACCATGAGGGAGGCAGCCTGAGGGAAAAAAATCACCTGTTCATTCTTTGATTCAACAATAACTGTTACCTGGCAAAGCACTCTTGTGTGCTGGGTTGCTAAAAAGACAAAAGCTCTGGTTTTCCAATCTTACATGAAAAACATATAGTGTGCTCAATAACTCAGAAGTGTGTTTAGAAAGAAAATTAAGTATTGAAAGGGAAAACAAGTGTTGGTTAGGATAGGAATTCTGATTTCAGGCAGGGATGTCAGTAAAGGGTTTTGTAGAGAGGGTGACATTTGAATCGACTGTGAAAGTTTATTCTGGGAGTACCTCAAAGGGATAACATTTTGGAAAAAAATTCAATTTTGAGTCTTGACATAGAATGTGTTGCTATGTTCAAGTAACAAGGGAGAAATTAACATGCTTAAAATTGGGTGTGGTAAACACTGACCATTCTAAGGACTATTGGAATGAAGAGCGACTAAAGAGCTTTGACTTAAGAATACACACACACACGCACACACACATACATACATACACACACACACACACACATATACACACACATACGTATGTATGTTCTTATTTGTTTTTAACATGGTCACTCTGTCTTTTGTGCTGAATATCAGATCTATATTTGGGAAGACATCCACTTATCTAAGGATGCAGTGTACAGTCTTGTGAGATTGTTATATGAACAAACATAGACCGATAAGAGCCATAAGGGAGTGTGAGGTGTTCCCCAATATTTTTAGATCGTTGAGATAAGAAGCATTCTTCAGAATAAAGTTAGGACAAGTACTCAGAGAATTAGGAAGAACACCAGGGGAGGATGGCATCCTGGAAGCCAAAGGGTCCAGGGTCCAGGAGAAGACTGTCATTATCTACATCTTACATGGTCAATAGCTCAAATAAATAAGGATTAAACATTGATCTTTGGATTGTGCAAGGCGCAGGTCACTGCTGATGTGATATGAGCAGCCTATTGATGGACTGCTGGGTGTAAGAATCAGATTAATCAGCTTATATGGGCAAGAAACTAAAATCTACAGACTAAATTTTGGTAAATATTCAAGTTTAAAGAACAAAACCAGCATGGTCAGTGACGTAGGAAACTGAGAATAATACTATCATATACAAGAGAGTAACTAAGAAAAGGGGAATCATAGAGGTACTTTTGAAATTTCATTGATAATGAGTCCTGGGAAAAATGCATGAAGTTGGTTACTTTTTCAGATAATATATATAGTGACAGAGTCTCACTTTGTCACCCTCAGTAGAGTGCTGTGGCATCACAGCTGACAGTGACAGCAACCTCAAACTCTTGGGCTTACGCGATTCTCTTGCCTCAGTCTCCCAAATAGCCTGGGCTACAGGTGCCCGCCACAATGCCCAGCTATTTTTTTGTTGTTGTTGTGGTGGTGGTTGTCATTGTTGTTTAGCTGGCCTGGGCTGGATTCGAACTTGCCAGCCCTGGTGCATGTGGCCAGGACCCTAACCACTGAACAACAGGTACTGAGATGCAAAAGTTCTTATATTATATATAGTATAATTGCTCTAGATAATCATTGGAACAGAGAAAGGTACATTATGTTTTCCCAAAAGATGCATTGTTATTTTGTTATATGGTATATTGAAAAAGGATTGTTAAAATGGGATATAACATGTCTCCAAATTATTCTGCAATAATTTGTCATATTGGGTGGAATTTATTTTAAAAAGATTGTATGTACAGCAAAGCTTTTTTTGAGATGGTGGACTGAGATCTTTTAAAATTCTTTATTAACTAAATCTATTTACATTTGGTAACATTTCTAGGCCCCTGCCATGTTCTGTTTCTTTTCTATTATTTGCTCTGCTACAGCGAGAATGTCTTTCCCTCAGACCCCCACAGCCTCACTTCCTGTCATTCTGCTCTCAGCACCAATGTCACCTCCTGAGAGGGTCCTTCCCTAAGCACTGACCACATAACCCCTCCCGCAGCCCCTCTGCTCTCCTTAGCTGATTTTACCTACTCCATAACTTGATTAACATCTGGAATCATCGCAGTCAGTCACTGGCTCACTCCATTTATAATGGAAGCTCCCTAATGGGGCAGAGCCCACTTCTGTCTTTGTTAGAGCCACGCTTGGCATATAGTAGATGCTCAATAAATGCAGATGAATGAATGAACAAACTGGGGAAATTCACGTGGGAGTCTCAGCTCTATGGTAATACAAACATCTCGAATGCCCCCAATCCTCTTGTTCACATCGTCTAAAGATAACCAAAGGAAGAAATTTGAGAGAACATTGTATACGTTCATATTATCAAAAAGTATGCTTGATGCTTATAGGACAACTAGACTAAATTAATCCCAAAAGATATAGTCTGCTTATTCCACAGACCAATATTCATAAAATTATCTTGAGAAAAATTTAAATTTTATATCCATATTCACTTTAGGCTTAACAAAATAACAATCCATTTCCCCCCCTTTCCAGATACTTTCTTCCACTTAAATTCTTAAGGATAAAAACAAAAGAAACCAAAAATAGGATATCACATATTTTTACTGTTGTCACTATAAATTCTTCACTTCAAAACAACTGTTTATTCCATTGCAGTTTATCTTGTATCTCAAGTCCTCAATTACATTCCTAAAACAACTTGTACTCTGAAAGCATTTGGGAAGTTGTAAATCTCTATTCAGAATGATACCCAGTGAGCTGCTTGAGTTCAGGAGTTGGAGACTAGACTGAACAAGAGCAGGAGCCTGTCTCTACTAAAAATAGAAAACTAGACAGGTGTGGAGGCTCATGCCTATGGTCCCAGCTACTCAGGATGCTGAGACAAGAGGATTGCTCAACGCTGAGAGTTTGCGGTTGCTGAGAGCTCTGTGAGCTCACTGGCACAGACAGAGGGAGCCTCTCCCTCCAAAACAAAACAAAACAAAAAAAAGTATCTACACACGCTTGAAATTATTCTATTGTTAAAAGATATTTCACAGTAAATATAATTAAAGTTTTCCTAATTCACAATTTAGACCTTCTGTATTTCTGGTTTTTATTCACCACATGGCACCTAATATTAGTGTACAAGGAGCTGTCATCAAAGAGAAGTTATTAGAAGCTCAAACTCTTGGTTCACTCCTAGGTTTCTGTCCTGCTAAAGCACAGCATTACGGTATTTACCTAATTCATTGGGCAATGATGATATTGTTCTGCCATTAACATGAAAAGAAACTAAACTATATTTTTTCTCTTGAATATTAATATATATGAATAATATGACGTGATCCCTTTCCCCACCTAAAGAACTCTTTCTAAAGTCAATGCAATGTGAAAGTTTTGTTTTAGGAGTATTTAAGAAACACTAGATGTAGATTTAGGAAAAAGTTTATATGTAAATTAAATTAGAAATTTATGTTCAAGGTGTTAAAAAATATTTCCTTTATTCACTAATTAACATCTAAATTAAATAATGTGTTTTTATATTGCCATATGGCTAGCTACATTATTCATTTCTGATATAAACTGAATGTTGTAGGTTTCTGACTTAAATTTTTATTTAAGCCAAATATTACTGGAAGTGTGCGTATGAGAATTATTTTAACTATTTTAAATATTGTCAAGTGGAAGCTTCCTTGAGATACTCTATGCTAATTAAGTTGATCGTATATGATATCGGCACTCCAAAAAAATAAATTAAAGATGACCTATTCAAAGGTGGAGAAAAAGTAAATGATGAAAGCAGACCCACCATTATGGGCTAAAGAGTAAATTCCAAGTCATTTCTTTTACCTCTGAGTAGTCGAAAAAGTACCTCTGAGTGGTCGAAAAAGACTGCCAGTACTTGAACGAAAAATACAGGTTTTCATTTACTCTGTGGGCTACCGTCTCAAAAGTGGTTCGTTTGTTGTCTTCAAAAATACTTTCCAGGTCTATTTCATCTGCAGTAAAATGATTTTTCTTACCAAAAGCACCATTAATTGGTTCTCAAACGCTTACTTGGCAATCATCAGCCTCACTGTGTCCTTGAAGCACTGAAAGAACTAAATCTTGACTTCAACCATTTTTTGTTGCCAATAAGCATCTCTCTAGAATTAAAAAAAAAAATTTCTTTACGTGTATATATTTACAACTTTTTCAAATGTCTGTACAGAGAAATATAGGCTATTCTTGGATTTTATTAAGGAAACTAATATTATAAGAGGAATACATTCATGTAGCAGCAAACAGGAGTAGAAAATTGAAAGAAATTTCTGAGCTTTTTTCTTTGAAGAATGTTTTCTCCACTGGTGGCATTATCCTTAGGAAGCTATGCAGAACCTATAATATAGGATGAAAGTTCAAAAGATATATCTTTACTTTGTTAAGCTTATAATGAAAGTTTCAAGTTTCTCAAAGAAAAAAAATCAAGCATTGATGTGATAATGGGACAGAATCCCATTTCAAGAGCTAAGTGTATTTTTTATAGAATAATAACTGGTGAATTAGTGTGATTATTGAAATTCCTATCATAACTTTCCTATGTAGCCCTGATGCTTTTGTTTATTAGAATTATAACTAACATTAGAATTCAAAGCATATTTCACAATATTTTCATAATAACAAATAAATTGTTACTTATTTTGCTAAGAAACTACCTAAAATCATCATTATGGCTGCTTACAATGGATAAATTATTATAGTAATTCATATTAATATTTTAACAGGCATTTACTTTGCTCGACATTATCGTTATTATAAGAAACGGGTATTTTTGTTTATGCTGTCTACATTGGTTCATTTGGAAGTTGAATTTAAGTTACTTTCCAATTTATTTTCTTAATTGGTTTTTATAGTTAATTACAGCAGCCATGTTAGAACACCATACATTCTTATTAGATCAAATTGAAACACATGTCTAACGAATTTAATAACTTGTGAAAGGTGCTATTAAGGCCGATGTTACAAAGTAACATCTCGAAAGTTAAATTCAGTAATCTGTAGTTCAGGGTCTTGTTGGAACATAGACGGGTCCTGGAGGATAAAAGCGGATACCCCATCTCAACAGTCTAGGAACAGTCTCCAGGGTGAGGTGTGTTATGTGGTGCGTTCCTTAGAGAAGTTAATGCGGCCGCAGGTATGTGGTTTGCAGCCATTATTTAACCAGCTCATTCTTTGCATTCCTGTAAATAAGAAAGATCGAAAGTAGCTTGGCTGTGTGCAATGGAAAGCAGCACACATTACTTCCTGACCAAATGTACGGTCTGCTCTCCACTACATAAAGATACTAACTTAATCAGAATAAATGAACCAAAAAGGGCAGGTATGATAGAGGTCGTGGTAACACACAGGGCTCTAGAAGGAAATAAATACTGTCTCGTGGCACTGAAGACGTTGAGAGGTCTCATATGCATCACATGCCAAAAACCAAAGAACTTACGTCACTTGGCACTTCCCAACATGAAGAAGGGGTTTTAAGGCCTGGAGGAGTCTTTGAGGCTTATGAGCTGTGTATTGCAGATTTGGGTTCGTATTGCAACTCATTTCTGGGATGACACAAAACACTAGTACTTTTAAATAGTATCAGAAGATAAAAAGGTTCTTTGCAGAAGGTTCAGGCTGTAGTGCAAATCAGCCTTTTGACCATCAGACTCAGCAGATCCAACCTTGCATCACTAACGGTTCCCATGGAAAGAAAATATACACCATGTGGGGTTTATGGGCAGCCCCACCAGGAGAATCCGTAATGGGCAAACGTAGGCCTTTAGGGTTTAAGCAAGGTAATGTCCTCAGCAAACATTAAAACACAGTTAGTGCACCATTTGAAACAAAGCTCTTGGTATGCTGGGGTGCTAGGAGAGATTGAGGGGCCCTGGCATCAGACTCTGCTATTGTGACCCGTGATAGGGAGTCTAACTCCATTTAGACTCATGGGTCCTGATAGCAAGTCTGTCATTTGCTGACAGATTTTAAGACTTATCCCTTCCTATTCTTCATGAGTAGGGACGCTGATAAGAAGTTCAGGTATCCTGTCCTTTGACACAAACAAGAACCCTCATCCTGGCTCCATTGTTTAACCACAACAAAAACTCCAGCCCCCTTTCCCTTGCTCTCAATCCATTTTCAAATCTGCTTTGCATCCTTGTTCACCTCTGCAGAATGCTTCATTATGTGAGAAATACACTTTTCACCCTCTCCTAGGTGTGTGTGTGCACGCAGGCACGTGGCATCATCTGTCTGAGCACGAGAACCAAATTGTGAGCAGGGCTCCATTCATTGCCAAGACTGCACAACCACCTGGGCCCTGTTAGACTTAACCCTCAGGTTGCAGGGTGAGCTATAAAAGGATTAGTAGTAACTCTTCTTTAAATGTTCGGTAGAATTCACCAGGGAAGCCTTCTTTCCTGTGCTTGTCTTAATGAAAAAATTTGAAATTATGTCCATTTTATCGATCTTTTCGGAACTGTTTGGCAGGTAGGTAGACAATGCCTCCTCTGGCTGGCTTGCCACAATGGTAGGGCCGTGCAGTGATGGCTTGAGGTGGTCACCAAAGAATTGAAGAAAGCGAGTGAAAGAATTGTAGCAAGAAAGGAAGCTTATTTTAAATGTCTGGACCACGAACTGCGCCCTGTCTGAACTACCACAGGCATCATGCAGAGTGCAGTGCTGGAGTTTATTCAAAATTTGAGGAATGTCAGCTGCTTCTTGGAAGCTGCCCAAGGTCTGGTTCCAATAACATGTTCTCATAACAACTTATGGCTGTCTGTCCATGTTAGAAAGTCCCTGGGACATTAATCAGTCCCCCAAAACAGTCATCTCCCCTAAACAACCCACCTTCGAGGTCTTGATTAGCCTCATTCCCATAACACCTCAGGCCAGCCTGACCAAGCCAGTCCAAAATAGCCGAAATAGCCTGACCACTTCCGCTGCCCACCCTGCTCATGTGCAACTAACAGAACTAGTTTTCAGTTCTGTTAATTTTAGGGGAAGGGGGTCCTACTGCATGAATTTCTGTTGTATGCCTAATATTCATTACATTCTTCTTGCTTTAGATATATTTTGTTTCACATTCCTTGGTGTTGTAGATGAGAAGGTAGATCATTGACATGAAAATTTTATTTTTTGTTGAAATATAATAGTTGCATACATTCATGGAGTACTTGAGCTTTTTCATACACACGTGTAATGTCTAATCCAATCAGGGCGATCGGGATATCCATTACCTCAAACATTTATAATTTTTTGTGCATGTTGAGAACATTCCAGGTCTTTTCTTCTAGGTAATTTGGAATGTACTATAAATTCTTCACCATAGTAACCCTCCTGTGCTTTCTAAAATTGGAACATACTTCTTCTAAACATGGTATTATACTTATTATTATCCATCCCTCTTTCTCTTCCCCCACCCACTTCCATTAAACACAATTCTGCTTACTACCTCCAGGAGATTTTTCTGTTTTTTAGCCTCCACATATGAACCAGAACATTCAATATACACCTTTCTATGTCTGGCTTACTTCACATAATGCAACATCCTCCAATTCCATCCATGTTGCTGCAAATGATAGGATTGCATTCATTTTTTCTGACTACATAGTACTTCATTGTGTAAATGCAATTATAGACCATATGTAAAAACCATTCATTCCCTTATGGACACTGGTCCGAGTCCATCGCTTGGCCATTATGAATAGTGCAATAATTCTGAGTGTAGTTATCTGTTCAATGTACTGATTTCCTTTCTTTTAGATTTAAATATAGTAAGAAGTAGGATAGCTAATTGTATAGTATTAGCAGCTATATTTTCCATTTTTTGAGGTGCTTCCATATGGTTCTCCATAGTTACTATGTTAAATACTCAAGTATAGAGGCATTTATAGTTATACATTTTTCTTTATTCACTGTTTTAGTTGTATACCATGTACCATAAATATCAGTACCTCTTATTTTACTTAATCTCAAAATACTTTCTAATTTCCCTTGTGACTTGTTCCTGAACCTCTTAATTATTTAGAAATGTGTTGTTTAATTTCCAAATATTTGTCAATTTTCCAACTGTCCTTGTGTTACCGAGTTCTAATTTCATTCCATTGTAATTTGGGTATAGTTTGTGTGATTTCAGCCTTTGTAAAGTATTAATGCTCACTCTATGGCCTTACATATGTTTTAATAGATTTCACAAGTACTCGAGAAAAATGAATACTCCTTTCTGCTGGGTGAACTGTTCCATAGATGTGGTCAGGACTGATTTTTGTACAGTTATCCAAGTCTTCTATTTTCTTAATGATCTTCTGACTAGTTGTGCTGTACCATTTTGAACTTTTGGCATCAAAAAATCTGAGTATCATCACTGAATTGTCTGCTTCCTATCAATTCTGTCAGGGTTGCGTTTTTGCTGTTTTAATATGACAAGTCATTTTTTTTCCTCTTGCTGCTTTCAAGATTTTCTCTTGTTCTTTATTGCCCAACATTTTTTCCATGACTTTTCTGGATGTGAATCTCTTTGTGTTTATTTCTCCTGAATTTTCTTGAGGTTCTTGGTGTATAGATGAATGCCTTTCAATACATTTGGAAGGTTGTATGCTGTTATTTTATCTGATTTTTTATTCTTTTTCTCTCTTCTCTATTTCTGGTGCTCCTATAACTTCTAAGTTAGTATGCTTAGTAACATTCTTCATTTATTTGAGGCTCTGTTTCTTTTCTTTTAATTTTTGTTCCTCTGTTCTTTATTATTTCTTTTTTGTTTCTTTGTTCTTAATATTAAAAAGTATTTTGAGATTAAGTAAAAGGTACTGATATGTATGGTATATGATATACAACTAAAATAGTGAATAGAAAAAAGTTATAAGAGTACATGTCCAAAAAGCTATTTTTTTTTTAATTCACTGCCCCTATTCTCCCAGGTCTTAACTACTAATAAGCCCCTTTAATTTGCTTTGATTTTTTTTTTTAATTTTAGTGTTTGTTCTCTTTGATACTAGAATGGTCATTTGGTTCTTTTATTATAATTTCTATATTTTTATTGATACTTATATACATTTGGTAAAACATTATCTCAATTTTTATTTTTATTTTTTACTTTTTTATTTCTTTATTTTTTTGTAGAGACAGAGTCTCACTTTATCGCCCTCAATAGAGTGCTGTGGCATCACACAGCTACAGCAATGTACAACTCCTGGGCTTGGGAGATTCTCTTGCCTCCGCCTCCCGAGTATCTTTTTTTTTTTTTTTTTTTTTTTTGTAGAGACAGAGTCTCACTTTACCGCCCTAGGTAGAGTGCCACGACGTCACAGGACTCACAGCAACCTCCAGCTCTTGGGCGTCTGTGATTCTCCTGCCTCAGCCTCCCGAGCAGCTGGGACTACAGGCGCCCGCCACAACGCCCAGCTATTATTTGGTTGCAGTTCAGCCGGGGCTGGGTTTGAATCCGCCACCCTCGGTATATGGGACGCCCTACTCACTGAGCCACAGGCGCCACCCCCGAGTAGCATCTTAATTTTTAAATAAGAGTTACCTTCATTTTTTTAAAAATATGTTTATGATAGCTGCCTTTAAATCTTTGTCTCAAACATCTCAAATTTCTTCAAGACAGATTTTCTTACCTGCTTTTCTCCTTTTGCATGGATCTCACTTTGTTTTTGTATGCATGACTTATATTTTGCTAAAAAAATTAGAAATTTTGGATTCAAATTTTACCCAATCTGTATAACTGTTCCCACACCTGCAGCAAAGATAGCTGTTGTTATTGTTTCTTTGGATATTTATTTATCATGCTTATTTTTCCTTTTGTTTGATTAGTTTGTTTTAATGGGCTATAGTTTTGGCGGTGTCTACAGACTTTGCTGTCAGTTTTTGGAGGGCATCAACATGGACATGAATGCAGTCGCCCTCAATCCCTCGAGATACCTGCCTGGTGTCATTTTCTCTGTTTTCCCTGTAACCCTCTAACTAAACTTCCTCTGCTGCTGTTGCACACAGCATGCATTAACTACTATCTGGTTGTGGTATTGTTTGGACATCTCTCCAGGGAATAACGTGCTCCCCACATAATCCAGTTAATGTAGGACCTCTCTCCAATGGCAGTATTTGAGGTCAATCCTTGAGGCTTCCTGTATCAAGTGAGGCCTTTTGTTACACGCCTTTTTTCCCATGTCTTGCTATTAAAGTTCTCTCTGGTCTGCGGCTTTGTTTACCACTATTATGTAGCCAGTTTCTTCTTAGTTATTGACAATATAATCTCCATTGTTTTTTCCATCTTGAATATTCTCACACTCTATTCCTAATAAAGTCAGGTTCCTCGGGGAGAGTTAGAAACTATCTTCTCACCGTGTCCCTATGGCGTGGGTAGAATCTCGGGGCACCGATGAGCAGGGTGTTTGTGGGCCGTGGTCTGCTTCTCTCAGAGGGAGGCCCTGCGTCAGGCCTCTGGCAGGAGCAGTAGCCTTCATTCTTCTCTGCGTTTCTTCCTCAGCTTCAGATCTTTGACACATGGGTGAGCTGGCTGAGGTCATCTGAGGCCCTGTACTCTTGGCCTGCTTTATCTGAGAACTTCGGCCTCAAAGGTGGACACTGAGTGGTCAATGAGAGCCACACAGATGCTTTCTGCAACACAGAAGTAGAGAATTTCTTCAACGCAGAAGTTGAGAAAGAAAGAAGTACTAGTCTTAGAAGACACCAAGAGCCAGACCACCTCTTAGTAAGGTGATTTGCAGCTGGGGGGCGGACCCTCGGGCAATTCGTCCACAGGTGCTCTTATGGAGAAAGAGCCTGAGCCCATGGCGATCCTTAGGCACACAGTCATTGTCTGATACTCCCTTCACCTGTCAGGTACCGTCTCAATAAAACGCTACTGCAGAGGTTGCTCAGGGCTACCCTGCAGTCAAGGTTAGCCCACCTCCTGCAAGCTTGTACTTCTAATCCACATTATGCCTGGTTCCTTCCTGCTGTGATAGAGACCAGGGCCATAGGGGTTGCGACACTAGTAACCTACATCTTGAGAGATATTGTAGCTCTCAGCTGGGAGTTGGTGGGAGACAGAGTCTGGTGTTCTGGGTAGTAGCTGTCCAGGTAGACCGTCCACACACTGCCTGAGGGGACTGGGGACCAGACTGCCAAAGATTCTCATTGCTCTTGATATATTACATTTTCTTAAATAAATGTTTCTATTTTTCTATATGCCCTTGGAACAATTTCTGAAGCCTTAAAGTGGTAGTTACATTTTATAGTGTTCACCGATGATGATTGTTTCCAGACCTCAATCCACCATTTTAAAAGTGTTTCTGCAGGGCTCGCATTCTGTTCCTTTTGTATTTACTGTCTGGAAACGCTATCTTGAACCCTTTGCATAAACCAGTATATTAAGCCCTTATAACATAGCTGTTAAGATACTTATTTTTCTCAGAGAAAAACTGAGACTTAACCCAAGAACACATAACAACTAAGTGTTATGATGTAAATCCAGTTCTGTCTCATTCCAAAGCTCATGCATTTCAATACTGTGTAAATATGCAAATGATAGAGTGATGGGCAGAAGATTAGAGACCTGGTTATCCTCCAAAACAGTGACCTCAGAAGACAGATTTAAGGAGATAAACATTGGGCATCTGGGAGTGATGTAAGTAGGTACAGAGAGAACATGACTATTGGTAAGTAGCCAAGAAAATTAAACCAATTTTTACAGTTTTACCAGGACTGATTATTTATAACAATTGCTTTGGGCTTACTAAAGAGGAATAAAATATATGCAAAAGAATTTAACTGCTTATATAACAATTTTCAGATTCAGCAAAGTGCTTCAAATTGCTGGCTAGCCTGAATGTGTCTATGGGTACATTACGGTTTGCACAGGAGAAACCTTAAAGCCACTAAAACCTTTAATTCACCCTTAAACACATCAGCCAATAACTGTCATTTTATCATGTTCCATCAAGTGATAGACTAAGATTTAGGGGGAAAGAGTCAAGAAATTCACAAACACTTAGAAGAATTAATTTACGGATTAGGCCTTGTGCTCTTTAGTATTTGCTTCAGAACAACGTAGCTTAGCAACATTTTAAAACCTGGTTCTCACCCACTTTCCACACTGATTCCAGTGATGGAGTTGGAATCAGACCTTTGATCCTGAAATAAAGAGGATTCTAATTGATAAACAAGATTCAGCGGTGGCTCATTATATTTTATGGCACGCCATTACTTTTAAATCAAATTTTACAATAGGGATACCTTTTAATCTCACTCTGAGAACATTTCATAGACTACCACTGGATCCCACTCTTTTTTCAAGGCCCCTGGAATCACCTGCTAAAAAACGTAAGAAGTCATTTTGCCTAAAATGCAATTGATGAAAGCATTCAGAAAGGAAACGTGCATGTCAGCTCATTCTTGGCTGACAGCTTCCATGGACCGAATTGTAATCAAGGCTAAATGTAATTGACCATAATCTAATAGGATTGGTGTGCTTTGAGATGAAGGCGTTAGCTATTTTCCACTTTCCAGGCTTGACACGGAGGAAAGGCCAGATGAGGATAGTGAGCCGGAGGCCTGCAAACCAGCAAACAAGCCTCGCTAGACAGCAGTTCTGTGGTGTTTCCTCCCAGCCTCTAGCCTTGGGAAGAAAGAAATGTCTGTTGTCCGAGCCACCCGGACTATGATGTTTCACCGTGATGCCCCGGGTGCTAATGCATTGGCTGAGAGCAGATTTCAGTTTACAGAAAGCTCTGTTGTTGTTTGACTAGCAGCAATTTAAATACTACTATCACTAAGTGTGATGATAATATCTTGTATTTAGGTACTTTTAGATACGGGGCTTAATTACAAGCTTTATTTGTGAAAACACTTCAACTTCTTTTCACCTGCCAGTGCTCTATTAGTCGGTTTGAATTTGCAACCTCTAACTGTGAAATGCTGCATTTATTTTACCAGGGAGAAAAGCCTATAAAGACTCACTATACCTACTTTGCCTTTTTATCTGTTGGGTGTCAAGGAAAGAACAATAAAAGTTTTGAATTTTGGAAAAATTTGTTAAGATAAATAAAACAGAGGGAGAGAGGGAATGTGAGTGAAAGACTAAGGCGGCTCTTCAGAAAATGTGGATGATTCAGAGAAAGCTTCACGGAAACGACAGGTATTCAGATAAATCTGTCAAAGTATAGAGATGGGAAAACTGGGATGATTCATTCACAGTCACCCACGGACAACTTATGCTTAGCCAAGGAAAAGAGAATTCCCTTTACACATTAGAAGTTTTAATGTAAACAAAAAATAAGAATTGACACAGTTAGAATACAAAGATATATTTCCCACGCATGTGTGAGCCTTAAAATTTTTCATATTTGATCTTTTGGATTGCTGTCATCTAAGAATAGAATTTAGATTACTAACATGGAAATCCTATAAGTAGGGCCAATCTCCAATGGTTAAGACCACGGGCACAGCAGTACAATAGGATTAAAATAATTATCTTAGATCTGGAGCATTTTAAGTATTTTTTTTTAACTTGTTGAGTTTGATTAGGCTGTACTTTCTCAGAGCACAGACTGTTATGACTGTGAAGAGACCTGCCCCTCTCCATTTGACACACGTATTATTAAGGAGAAACCTATGCACATATTTGTGTCATGCATGAGATTTCCTTTAGGAAGAGCCTTGATACATTGATCAACAACTGAGTTTATGAAGGTTTCATGATGAAGAGAGACACGTGCTCTTTCCCCATGGCCTCCAGGAGGAGCTCTGATGAGAACATATGAATCTGAACTGGATTATGAAACTAGCAAGCAAGTGTGGGACTATTTGTGTTAATACTGTAACAAATGTAATTTTATAGCAGGTAACCCACCTGTGGTGGCTGATATCTGAAGACAGCACATTACCATTGATCGTCAAGAGCTGCATGTCCCATGTTTCCAGAAGAAAAAGAAAATACAAGGAAAACTTATGGGAGGTGAGAGTATCAAGTTCAAGAAAAACACCAATAAGGTTTTTCTTCAGAGATATATTGGTTCCTGGCAGAGCAAACGTTCTTCCTAGACTTGAAAGTTTAGTTGTCTTTAATTTAGACAATAAAACCAACAGTATTCTCATTACGTTTTACAATAATGAGATGACTCATAACTTAGAGAAAAATTAAAATCAGATATGGTAATTTAGAGTAGCTAAAGAATTATCAGTATGATAAAATTGTGAGGGTAATTCTACAATTACAATTAGAAGTTGAGCCATTAATTCACATAGGATGGAAGGCAACTAACTTTGTATAACTACACAAAATAGTGCACGAGAACTTAGGTGCCAAAGTAGGGTGCTTAATCGTTACATTGAACATAGTGCAAAGAACCTTTGGTGATTCTTTTTATTCTAATCTTAATTTCTTAATTAACCAAACTAATAAGAAGATCATAGTTTTAGTTATTGTAATTTTAGCAAAAAAATACAGAGACCAGTTTTATAAATAAAACAAAAAGGAACTTTTCCTCATTTTGGCTTCTAAAGTAGAAATATTAAAGTAAACTTAAGTCTGCTTTTCTGAAAGATAAAATATAAAATGAAAAAATTCTTAATTAACATTTTAACACAGAGAACTCTATAGCTGTTTTCCTCATTTCACTAAATATTAATATTTATCAAAAAGTGAACTGTAACCAAGGCAAGAGGAGTTTGAGGGTACACTGTAGAGTGAAACAATGCCCCAAACCCTCCTGTAAGCTGCCTTTATGAAACCACATGCAGCATCTTCAAGGTATTTAATTATGTTGCTAACATTATTTTAATGTTTTAAATGTCTGCCTGTATCTCCACTTATTTTCAACATAATTTTTCAAGATTGCTTACTTATTTCTTTTTTTCCCTTTTCCCAGTTTCTTTTTCTTTTTTCCAGATGAGGAATGAGTCTATATTGCATCCTATAAAGACTTTATAGGTTGAAGAAACAGCATCGAGGTTTCATCATATTATCTCGGAAACCATGTTATTGGAAATTGAAAATGTTTAATTACTTATATTACAGCTCTAAAATATTCAACAAAAATCTAAATAAGCTCACCCCAGGTAAAGTATGCAAAAAAAAATGTTTATAATTAGCTGAGCAGGAATACATTTAGACACATCTAATAGTCTGTATTTGACAATTTATGCTACAACAGCTACAGGATAAAAACTGCTTTTGTATCCAATTTAAAAGCATGAATGTTCTTCTTTTTACCCTAGAGCTTAAAGACAATTTACAGAAGTAGGGCAGTATGAAGTATTGCCACAATAAACTGTTATTTTACTTCCCCTTTGTAGCAAAAATTAGGAAAAAAAAAAACCCTGAAATGCTATTGAGTCATAAAATATGTTAGCAATAAAAGAAATACAAGCTATCAGGTTTATTTAATTTCTACTGTTGCCCTCATTACTCAGATACCTCTTTAAAGTCTTTCATATATTGGAAAGAAATTTATTTTTTTTTAAGTCAAATTTGGAACGACAGATTTTTTTTCAACATGTTCGGTATTGGACAAAACCATCCTTCATAAAATAAAATACATATAAGAAAGATGTTACTTGTTTCATACAGAAAGTATGACCTGAAAATGATATTATTTCAAAAACATTAATCTCAACAGACTTGCTGTGGAAATATATTTGATATCTCTTGTAAAATAACAGTATTTTTATTTGACATCATGAGGTCATGATCAAGTACATATGGTAAATCTATGTTAAGTAATAAAATGTATTGAAACAAAGCTATCATTACACTTTTCTCAATTCAGGATACACAATTGTTGTAATACCAAAAGCTAAAACTTACTTATTGTATTTTTGTTTATTATATAAATACTTTTCCTATGATGAGCACTAACATTTGCAATAAATATGTCATAGATAAGCAAATATTTTTGTAATTGTTCCAAGTTACAAGAATTGTAATTAGTGATAATGACATGAAAAGGGTAAACAAAACCTATAAGAGTAACTATCTCATAAATTTAGTCCATTATTTTAATAGTAGAAGGTTTCCCAAAAGTCTCCCCTAAAATGGGAAATTATAGCTAAATGTACCTTTATTTACAAAATATTCATTAAAAATTTTACAAAGAGATGGCAATTGGTAGAGAATATTTTGTAAATATTTTGTAATGAATATTTTGTAAACAAAGGTATATTTAGCTACAATTTCTCATTTTCCCTATGTATGGGGACTTTAGGAGTGAATTTTGGCACACTCCATATAAAAATGGTTCAAATGGGCGGTGCCTGTGGCTCAGGGAGTAGAGTAGCAGCCCTGTACTGAGGGTGGCAGGTTCAAACCCAGCCTCGGCCAAACTTCAACAACCACCAAAAAAATAGCCGGGCATTGTGGCAGGCGCTTGTGGTCCCAGCTACTTGGGAAACTGAGGCAAGAGAATTGTCTAAGCCCAAGAGCTGGAGGTTGCTGTGATCTGTGATGCCATGGCACTTACCAAGGGCAACAAAATGAGACTCTGTCTCTAAAAAAAAAAAAAAGGAAGGTTCAAATGATTCCTAAACAGGCAAATTAATATTCTATACACTTGTGTAATTCTCAAATATATCTATTTATATAATTTACCAGCAAACATACAGAGAATATAAGGAAACTCTATATTATAATCACCTGATTTTCTTTAAGGGAGGAATTATCCTAAATAAATGACACTCTGTCTTAACCTTACTTTCAAATTTTTGGCATCAGAAATTATTTTGGAATTTTCCTGTAGAATTAAACAATATGACAGAAGTTCTTAATTCTGTCACCTGGATGAGGGTGGATAACACACACTCTAAAGTTCAAAACTCTCTCAAGAGGTTTAAGAATGACCCGATGCAATGGGAAGAGACCTCACCAGATTCAAAGGAGGCGGGGAAGACAGGGAGGCTCACAGCACCTCTGGCCTCCCCAGAAACTCTGAGATTCATCAAGGAGAGTCAAGACAGAGGACACGGACCGAAGTAAGACTATATTTTACCTTCAATGAGCAAGATAAAACCAGTGGTCAATGGATGTTACACCTTTGTCAGGCTTCATAATTCCATAATTCAGGGGTCCCTGGGACACCCCCTCTTTTTACCTTACTACTACTAACTGCTTTTGAAAATACCAGGACTACCTCACCATGCCCTTTCACCTTAAGTTATCTATCACAAGAACCCCCAGGGTCCTTCATCACCTCTAAGATCACACAATATCATCCGTGTTTCATGTTCCATGTTCTCTGTTTAAGAAGTTCTCTTTTTTTTTTTTTTTTTTGTCTCAAGATACCTTTACACACTTTATGTTAAGATTTTTCTTTATTTACTATCTGGATCACTTCCACAAACACAAACAGTCCTTCATTAACTATTTTATTACCATTACCATAACTCACAGTCCCTTAAAGAAAATGTAGAATGCATCTTTATTCCCTTATATTTATCACTTGTCAAAATAATTAGTTGATTGCCTTTGGTTTCTTCAAAAGGGGTCACAATTGTTTTTTTTTTTTCTTTTGGCCGGGGCTAGGTTTGAACCCGCCACCTCCGGCATATGGGACCGGTGCCCTACTCCTTGAGCCACAGGCACCACCCTGTCTTTTCAAATAATACATAGAACTCATGGTTTTCACATATCTGGTGAAATCCGTCATTCTGATGCTCTAATTGCCCCGTCTGGGCAGTGAGCCACTCTTCAGTCCCGTTATCATGACTCTGCTATGCTTTCTTTCCTGGAAAGATTTGAATAAGGTAAGACATGCTAACAGCTATTTTGCTTACAAATACTTAAAATTACATATAATTAATTTTGTAATTTCATAATTATGTATCAGTTTTTTATATTTAAATATACATAAATTATGCATTCATGTATTATATATTTATTATATGCATCATCATACAATCATTCACCCATCGTGACGTTTTGGTCAATGACAGAACACATATATGATCATGGCCCCATATGATTATAATGAAGTTGAGAAATTCCTTTTGCCTAATAATATCATGGCTGTCATAATGTCACAAGTGCCACACATGATTCAGATATTTGTGTTGATGAGTGTGCTGGTAAACTTACATGATTACCCCTATCCGTTCACTCACCACTCACTGACCTACCCAGGACAGTCCTGTAAGCTCCCTCCATGTAAGTGCCCTATACGTGTATACCATTTTTTATGTTTTTTATAGTACTTTCTATGGTACCTTTTCTGTCTTTATATATGTTTGCAAACACAAATACCATTGTGCTATAATGACCTCTGGTATTCAGTTCAGTAACATGTTGTACAGATGCGCAGCCCTGGGGACAAGGTGCCCTTCCAGATGCTTGAGTGTGGTCTTCTGAGTGAATCCAAATTTCACAGAATACTTCCTTCTTTTAACAGAGAGATTTGTTCTGTGAGGTTTGGATTCAGTTGAGGGCCGCCCTGGAGAATGTGGAGGGCTGCCTGTAGCCTTGCGTGACAGATCCCCCGGTCCCTGACAGGCTTGTGAGGGTACATGCTGTGATGTTCGCAACATGAGGACAGTGCCTCACGATGCAGTTTCCAGAACATATTCCCGATGTTAACCAGCTCATAACTATTATAACCCTGATAATTGTGCACTTTTTATTGCAAAAGCTACTGAATGATAGCCTGGTAGTCGGGGAGTTGATGACTCACCTATAATCCCAGTAGCCACAGGAATCTGATAGTGTTGAGTGGAGCACTCTGCTTAAAACTCAGTCAATTGGAATTTCTGACACCATCTCTCTCAGGTCCTTCAGTCCACACACCGAGGAGCGTGGTGTGATAACTAAATGCACCCAGTCCCAGGAAGGGATCACATCCATTTGCACATTCACTAGGTAATGATCATGATGAAAAACTGAGTAATACAAACCTATTCTGAAAATTTGGAATTCTTTCCTGGTGGCTGCTGGCCATGGTGTTCCTTTCCCCCAATAACATTTCTAGTTCAGCCTGACTGCTACAACTTCGGATGGCAGTGAAGCCAGAGGCATGGGGAGGTCCATCAGTTTCCCAGTGCTCCTCTAAGGAATTACCCCCAACTGAAAACATTAAAAACAACGTTGTTGTCTCATAAGTCTAAAGGTCTAAAGTCTAAATGAGTCTAAAGTCCAGATGTTGGCAAACCACTCCTGTGTGTGGGTGTTGAGGGGCACCCCGTTTCCTTGCTGTTTCCACATCCTACAGGCTGCCTGCCTTCTGTCTCCATTTTCAAAGTCAACAGTATCATAACTTCAAAGTCGTCCCTGGCTCAGACTTTGCTGCTTCCCTCTTTCATGTGAGAGGACCCTTTGGATTACACAGGACCCATCTACAGGATGCAGCATAAACTCCTCATCTCAAAATCCTTAAGTTAACTGCATCTTCAGAGTCCCTTCTCCCCTTTTGCCTTGTAAGACAATGTTCCAATGATAAGAATGTAGACATCTTGGGGCTGGGGAACCCAGGGCATTAATCTACCTGCCACAGGGACTAAACAATTCTGGCTTAAATAACTAAAATCCCTTGTTAAAGTTATATGGTTCCAGATCAAAAGCCAGAGAATGGGGCAGCGCCTGTGGCTCAGTGAGTAGGGCGCCGGCCCCATATGCCGAGGGTGGCGGGTTCAAACCCAGCCCCGGCCAAACTGCAACAAAAAAATAGCCGGGCGTTGTGGCGGGCGCATGTAGTCCCAGCCGCTCGGGAGGCTGAGGCAAGAGAATCGCTTAAGCCCATGAATTGGAGGTTGCTGTGAGCTGTGTGAGGCCACGGCAGTCTACCGAGGGCCATAAAGTGAGACTCTGTCTCTACAAAAAAAAAAAAAAAAAAAAGCCAGAGAATGTTTGTGTAAAGTGCATGATTGCCTGCGGCGCCTGTGGCTCAGTCAGTAGGGCGCCGGCCCCATGTACCGAGGGTGGCGGGTTCAAACCCAGCCCCGGCCAAACTGCAACCAAAAAATAGCCGGGCGTTGTGGCGGGCGCCTGTGGTCCCAGCTCCTGGGGAGGCTGAGGCAGGAGAATCGCTTAGGCCCGGGAGTTGGAGGTTGCTGTGAACTGTGTGATGCCACGGCACTCTACCGAGGGCCATAAAGTGAGACTCTGTCTCTACAAAAAAAAAAAAAAAAAAAGAAATATTCAAAAACAAATATGCATTCTCAACATACATGATATTCAACTTAAAAATGCAAATAAAATTGACATACATTTGAGCTAATTTGGAAAATTTAAATATTAACATAGAGAGATATTCTTTTTTTTTTTTTTTTTTTTTTGTAGAGACAGAGTCTCACTGTACTGCCCTCGGGTAGAGTGCCGTGGCGTCACACGGCTCACAGTAACCTCTAACTCTTGGGCTTAGGCGATTCTCTTGCCTCAGCCTCCGGAGCAGCTGGGACTACAGGCGCCCGCCACAACGCCCAGCTATTTTTTTGTTGCAGTTTGGCCGGGGCTGGGTTTGAACCCACCACCCTCGGCATATGGGGCTGGCGCCCTACTCACTGAGCCACAGGCGCCGCCCTAGAGAGATATTCTTATTCTTTCATTTATTTATTATTTTATTTTTTCTTTGAGACAGAGTCACTCTGTCACCCTTGGTAGAGTGCTGTGGCATCACAGCTCACAGTAACCTCAAACTCTTGGGCTCAAGCGATCTTCTTGCCTCAGCCTCCTGAGTAGCTGGGACTACAGGCGCCCACCAGAATACCCAGCTATCTTTTTTTTTTTTTTTTACGAGATGGAGTCTCACTCTGGCTCAGGCTGGTCTCGAACCTATGAGCTAGGGCAACCCACCCACCTCTGCCTCCCAGAATGCTAAGATTACAGGTGTGAGCCACAGCTCCCGGCCTTGAGATATTCATATTTAAATGTTTGGTGCTATATTTGTCACCCTCATCCATTTTTGATGGATGTGTTGCTATGATATTTATTACTGGCACTAATGCCATACACTTTAATATTTTTGAAATATATTCTTATAGCTAATTATCTTTACCATTTTTTTATCATAGAATACTTATAGATAAAAGAAAATAGGAAAGATTAATTATCTTACATGACTTCTAAGAGAATCATACAATATAGAACTTTTATCATGTACACATTGTTTATAATTTATAATTTATAAAAGATTTTTATAAAAAATTTTTTAGAAAATGTTAACAAATTTCCATGTGGCAGAAGCACAGGTGATTTTAATTATTTTTCTACATCTGTGCATTTTCCTAAATTTTCCATAAAGCTATTAAAATAAAATAATGCATGTTATTTAAAAATTATATTGTGGTTCAAGGCTTATGGTGTGTGATACCTATTTGCTAAAGTTGAATTTAACATGTTTACATATGAAATAAACATTGCAGTGGTATTAGCATTTTTTAATAAGTGATTTCCTACAAAGACATTTTTCTTGCATTAAATAACACTGATGTATGCAAACAGACCCTCATTTTTACTTCATCTTCTTTCCTTCTGAATAATATTTCTATTTCTTTTCACTGGATTTGAGTCTTAGAAGTTATCGGGCGGCGCCTGTGGCTCAGTCGGTAGGGCGCCGGCCCCATATGCCGAGGGTGGTGGGTTCAAACCCAGCCCCGGCCAAACTGCAACCAAAAAACAGCCGGGCGTTGTGGCGGGCGCCTGTAGTCCCAGCTACTCGGGAGGCTGAGGCAGGAGAATCGCGTAAGCCCAAGAGTTGGAGGTTGCTGTGAGCCGTGTGACACCACGGCACTCTACCGAGGGCAGTGAAGTGAGACTCTGTCTCTACAAAAAAAAAAAAAAAAAGAAGTTATCACTAGATGTGAAACGTGGCTGAGTGGCTCATAAGTGGAAATCTCAAATTAAAATGTAGGGAAAGGAAAGAAACTACAGAGTGGGTAAAAAACTTACAACAATGTCCCTAGTGTGGCTGGGGCTGGGAAAGTTGGATAATTTAGCTGCTGTCATATTTAAGACCGTAGTATTATAGAATGAGATATAATCTGAGGTGAAAGCATTTTTTGAAATATTACCCCTTTCCATCCATTTTTTTCCCCCTTTTCTCCTGCTATCCAGCCAGCCTAAATCACGACAGACTCTTTCTGACTCTGACCTGGTTGTACTATAACCCTGTAATCCATTCTAACCTCAGGAGCCCACAAAATATTTTGAAGACCTGAATAACGGGTATATCCCTTATCCATCACCACACCAGTTCAACATTGTTTCATGGTTTCCCATTAAATGTACAAAAGTTTAATAACGTGTTTTTAACAATAATGTGTTTTTAACATTTCAAAGCATATTTTCTTTTTTACATTTTTTGATTGTCACATCAGACTTACAACCTAGCTCAGCAAAATGCTATTATTACTTCTACTTTTAACTTAGAGAATCAAAGTATAATGAGGTCGTGCGTAGCTCAAGGGCACAGAGGAACCTACGACAGAGAAAGACAGAGAGAACCATGCTAAGGTGTTCAATACGATTCCCAAGGGTTTGAATCTCAGCTCCTACAAGTAAAAATGGTGTTTTTAGGGCAGGGTCTGTAACCCCAAACTACAGTAATATCCTGAACGTTTTTATTCTTTATCAGAGTTCAAAACTTGCTACATGAATGTTTCTTAATATTACACATTAGAATTGTCTAGTGATAATTAAAAAAAAATGATGCTCAGGCCATATGCCCAATATGTGTCTTTAATGTATGTGAAATCACACCCAGGTGTTAACATTTATAACAATGCTCCATATAATTCTACTGTGTACCACAGTGAAGAAGCTAGGAACGCCATAATTTTTCTTGACCATGCTTCCATCTCACGCAATGCCTGGTCTTGTTTACTCGTCTCCCAACACAATAGCTTTCTTTCTGTTGCTCATGCCTGCTGACATTGGTATTTGCTGTTCATTCGGCCAGGAATACTCTTGACCAAGTTTTTATGGGGCTTTTTGCCAATTAGATGTTATATGACATGTTACCTCTTCAATAAAGGGCACCATTAAATCATGCTCTCCCCTGTTCACCATCTGTGAGGCCAGTCACTTTTTATCATACCCAGGGGATTTTGTAGAAATAGTAACAAGAGCAGAGAGTTTGTCTGCCATGTTTATGTCTGTAGCCACACTTCCTTGAGATGTCTCCCCACACAATAGGTGCCAACCAATACTTAAAGAATAAAAGAAGGAATGAACCAAGAGGAACAGAATTTAGGCAAAATGACCTAATTTCATTTTGGATACATAACAAGTATAAACTCACTGAAGTAGTGACAGCAGTAAATACAATAAGTGTAGAAGATTGTAGAAGATTTCATTTCCAACGAGCATGGTCCCCAAACCCCCTCCCATCATGCTTTCCCCAGTGGGACTGGGGGCTCCCATCAGGGAGGGGAATCTATTTCTCAACCCACAGATTCTGGTTGATCTCTGTGATTGCTCTGCAAGGCTCAATCTTAGTCCTTAAACCATACTCAAAGTGTCCTCTTTCTGCCTCTTGAAAGCTAATAATCATCCAGGACTACCTGAGCCAGCCAGCCTGAGAGAAAAAGCTACATAGAAATGCCCCAGGAGTAAGATAACCCTGGGAGGGGGGGAAAAGAGGTCAACATGCACCCAGACACCAGGCGTGTGACTGAAGAAGGCCATATGTGGGCTCCACTGGCCTGAGCTGCCCCAGGGGATGCCATCTAGAATAGAGTTGTCCCATCCTGCTGAGGGCTTTCAAATTCACAACACACGAATTCATGGAAAATGTGATTTATGTTTTAAGGTGCTAAATTTCATAAACAAGAGTTTTGTGAGAGTGTTGTTATAAAGCAACTGGTAGGCCAAACATGTACTAAAGTTTAATAGCACATGTGCTAAGTCTTTCATGTGGATTACATTCTTTTCAGCCCTCATAAGGGTTAGGTATTATGATTTCCCCTCTTTACACAAGAGTGAAAAAAATCAGGATTTGAATTTGGGAAGTCTGACTCTGTACCGTGTTCTTAACTCTGTCACTTCTGCAGCAGCATCAAATGAAACATAGGAAGAAAAGCCTAGTGATGACCCCAAATGCGTTTGGATGATTTATTTGGCATTTGTCCCCAGTCCCCCTATGTGTTGAAATGACACAAGATGTTCCTGTACTTCCCTGGCTCAGGCAAAGTGACATGAACATGAAGTGGGTGGAAAATGAGAGAGAAGTGGCTTTTCTTCTCCATCTTGCAAAACAACAGCCAGTGTTAGGGACGCCTATAATGTTGTCTGAAGAAAGAAGGAAAAAATATTTGTTCAATTACATTTTTTGTAGGAAGAGAGCTGCATTAGTCTCTTTACTGGGCCTATTTTTACTTTTTTTCCTCCTGCTTTTGATAGATTTTATCATATGTGGTATAAAAGGGTACTTCAAAATGTATTTGAACTACTCATAAAATCCCTTTTCTAACCTCAAACTGCAAAGTCCTAAAGTACAAACGTTACATGCCAGTATTCTAGTTTGGAAAATTATGATCCTGAAAGCAATGACCGTAGTAAAATTTATAGAGTCAACAGTAAGCACATCGATAATTCTGAAAAGATATAATTAATTTCATATCTTTAGGGCACTCCTATTTTATCAAGGTGATAGTCTCTGTTGCTTCCTATGATTTTTTTTTCTTTTTTTTGTTTAGCATTTTTAGTATTTTATTTTATCTGAACTTTTCAATTTTATGATGACTTTTTTAAAAACTTCATTTGCCTTTAATTGTTTCAGTTAAAGGGTCATGCAGAGTATCTAGTTTCAATAATAAGTTTTAATGAGACAAAAATATTTGTCTATGTGAATGTTGCCAAATTTTCTCTCTCAATTGTCAATGCTTCTAAAACTGTAGGACCTAGTAAGAGATTTTGTTTCTTTATGTATTTGTTTTATGTATATGTATTTGCATATTATCTATACTGAATGCTTTCAGATTTTATTATTTATTATTATTACATCATAGCTGTGTACATTAATTCAATCATGGAGTACAATGTGCTGGTTTTATATACAATTTGAAATATTTTCATGAAACTGGTTAACATAGCCTTCATGGCATTTTCTTACTTATTGTGTTAAGACATTTGTATTCTACATTTAGTAAGTTTTATATACAATTTGAAATATTTTCAAATTGTAAGTAAGTATAAAAAAGTAAAAAGTTTTATATACAATTTGAAATATTTTCATGAAACTGGTTAACATAGCCTTCATGGCATTTTCTTACTTATTGTGTTAAGACATTTGTACTCTACATTTAGTAAGTTTCACAGGTACCCTTGTAAGAAGGTCCCAATAATCACCCTCCCTCCACTCATCCTCCCCTCTCCCCTTTTCTCCCTTTCCCCCTTCCCCCTATTCTTAGGTTATACCTGGGTTATAGCTTTCACGTGAAAGCCATAAATTAGTTTCAAAGTAGGGCTGAGTACATTGGATACATTTTCTTCCATTCTTGAGATACTTTGCTAAGAATATGTTCCAGCTCCATCTATGTAAACATGAAAGAGGTAAAGTCTCCATCTTTCTTTAAGGCAGCATAATATTCCATGGCATACATATACCACAATTTATTCATGCATTCATGGGTTGATGGACACTTGGGCTTCTTCCATGACTTAGCAATTATGAATTGGGCTACAAAAACATTCTGGTACAAATATCTTTGTTATAATGTGATTTTTGGTCTTCTAGATATACACCTAGTAGAGGAATTGTAGGATCGAATGGCAGGTCTATTTTTAGATCTCTAAGTGTTCTCCAAACATCTTTCAAAAAGGAACGTATTAGTTTGCATTCCCACCAGCAATGTAGAAGTGTTCCCTTTTCTCCACATACACGCCAACATCTCTGGTCTTGGGATTTTGTGATATGGGCTAATCTTACTGGAGTTAGATGATATCTCAAAGTAGTTTTGATTTGAATTTCTCTGCTGATTAAAGATGATGAGCATTTTATCATCTGTCTGTAAGCCGTGCACCTCTCTTCTTCAGAGAAGTTTCTCTTCAAGTCTCTTGCCCACCCTGAGATGGGATCACTTATTCTTTTCCTGCTAATACATTTGAATTCTCTGTGGATTCTGGTTATTAAACCTTTGTTGGAGACATAATTTGCAAATATCTTCTCCCATTCTGAGGGCTGTCTGCTTGCTTTGCTTACTATGTTCTTGACTGTGCAGAAACTTTTTAGTTTGATCTTTTTTGAAAGAGATCAATAAAATAGATAAACCTTTGGCTAACCTAACCAGGAAAAAAAAAGAGTAAAATCTCTAATTTCATTAATCAGAAATGGTAAAGACGAAATAACAACAGACTCCTCAGAAATTGAAAAAATCCTTAATGAATATTACAAGAAACTTTATTCTTAGAAATATGAAAATATGAAGGAAATTGACCAATACTTGTAAACATGCCACCTTCTAAGACTTAGAATGAAGTGGAAATGTTGAACAGGCCTATATCAAGTTCTGAAATAGCATCAACTATACAAAATCTCCCTAAAAAGAAAAAGAAAAGCCTGTGGCTCAAAGGAGTAGGGTGCTGGCCCCGTATGCCAGAGGTGGTGGGTTCAAACCCAGCCCTGGCCAAAACCTACCAAAAAAAAAAAAAAAATAAAACATATATATATATATATATATATATATATACACATATATATATTATATAATTCAGCACATAAACAAATTAAAAAACAATGATTCTCTCATTGATGCAGAAAATTCTTTTGATAATATCTAGAATTCCTTCATGATCAGAATACTTAAGAAAATTGGTATAAAGGGGACATTTCTTAAGCTGATAGAGGACATCTACAGCAAACCCACAGCCAAAATTGTATTGAATGGAGTTAAATTGAAATCATTTCCACTCAGATCAGGAACCAGGAAAGGTTGCCTGTGTCTCCACTGCTCTTTAACATTGTAATAGGAGTTTTAGCCATCACAATTAGGGAAGAAAAGGCAATCAAGGGTATCCATACAGGGTCAGAAGAGATCAAACTTTCACTCTTCACAGATGATATGATCGTATATCTGGAAAACACCAGGGATTCTACTACAAAACTCTAAGAAGTGATCAAGGAATATAGCAGCATCTCAGGTTACAAAATCAATGCTCATAAATTGGTAGCCTTTATATATACCAACAATAGTCAAGCTAAAATAACAGTCAAGGACCCTATTTCATTCACAGTAGTGCCAAAGAAGATGAAATATTTGGGAGTTTACCTACTAAGGATATGAAAGATCTCTATAAAGAGAACTATGAAACTCTAAGAAAAGAAATAGTTAAAGATGTTAACAAATGGAAAAACATACCATACTCATGGCTGGAAAGAATCAACATTGTTAAAATGTCCATTCTACCCAAAGCAACTACATTTTTAATGCATTCCCTATTAACGCTCCACTGTCATACTTTAAAGATCTCGAAAAAATAACACTTTGTTTTATATTGAATCAGAAAAAAAAATGAATAGCAAAGACAGTACTCATAAATAAAAACAAATCAGGAGAAATTATGCTACTGGACCTCAGACTATACTATAAATTGATAGTGATCAAAACAGCATGATACTGGCACAAAAACAAAGATATGAATAGAGTCGGGGGGGCGGAGACAAGATGGCTGATTAAAGCCAGCTTTTAACAGAGGCTCCTGCCCAGAAGGAGACTTAAAGGACAAAAATTTAGCAAGTAACCTGCTGGATTAGAGCTGCACCAAGAGAGAAGGTTGAAGGATGCACATCAACCCTGCTGAGGTGAGCTGTGACCCCAAGGATATAAACAAAATGTACAAAATCCATCACCAAGTGGATGGGTGTCCCCTCTCCCATGAGAACGGCTCAGAGTGCCCCACAAACAAATGATCAGGGTTCAAAGGTCCTCCCACTACATTCCATGGGAGACACCCTCTAAAAACTGGACCTACCGCCCCTACTAGAGTGCCACGGCGTTTTCCTGCCAGGCATGAAACTGTATCAAACTGTATATATTCTCTGCCTGCAATTCTGAGCTCTCAGCACTCCCGTCCACTCTCATTCTGAGGTCTAGAGGCCTGTCCCCCAGGAGTCCAGATTCTTGGGTGATTTCTCATGGGGTGTGGATAGGGCATGGACTGCAGCTGATCAGTGCTGATTCTGCAGCATGGGAGTGAGGAGAGGATGGTCGGCTGAGAGGGAACCACACCTGAGTGGCGGTGCCCCGAGGCGCAAAACAATAGGCATTTTTGGCAACAATATATTCTGAAGCCACAATCCCTGTCTCCCTGGGCAACCAGAGGAGGCTGGGCATCTTCTCAGGTGCCAACCACCATGGAACAGATCTCGGATTGAAACACAGGCCCTGTGACTAAAGGGTTTGCCTGAGGTGGTACCAGCCTGGGTGGAGCGTGGGGACTAGAAAACATATGTGCAGAGCCAGGAAATTCCCAGTGTGAGGCTGACCCAGAGGATTGTTTTACTGAGCCTAAGACGCACCCGGCCCTCAGGGGATCGTCAGCCTATAGACAATGGAAGGCAGGAGGCTAGAACTGACAGCTAACCAAATAGAAACCTGCAAGAGCAAAGACAGGGCCTGAGGCGCATGCTCTGGGAACTCAAAACAGCTACTCTTCTGCAAGGGAATTTAGCAAGAACAGAAACAAATTTTTGCAAAGTTGTTCTGTATTGTTCTGTCAGTACCATCAATCAGGGATGGGGCTGGAAATGAGTGAACATCCCCCCAGCCTACATCAAGCACTTGAGGTTGTCAGGCATCACCTCCCCCTGATAGATAGAGCCAGAGCGTAGTGGCCTGGCTGAGCAGATATAAATTTCCTTGTGATTCAGGCAGGTTGCAAACCCCTGGAGTATCTGTTCACTATAAGCAACTGGGTCACAGCCCTGCGGGGCTATCAGTGACTGGGTGTGACAGAGGTGCAAGGTGGGGTAGGAGGCAGCAATCTTCCCAGACTAATCTATTTGCTGGGTGGGTCCTCCTGACTTCACGGAGCACCGGAGCAAGTCATGTCTGAGTTGTCACCAGACCCCTGTGATCCAGTTGCCAGAGACCTTTTAAACTCTCCCACCTGAGACAGGTGCTGACTGAGACAATTGATTTGGACATTGAACTGAGCCAATCACCCAAGGATGATTCAAGTGGTGCCCTGGGTGGGTGGTTGTAGGAAGGTTTGATTTTCCTTTTCCAATTGTTGCCTGTGGGGGGTGGGGTGACTTAATTGCTGGTATTTTTCCACAGCTGAGACTGAAACCCAGAGTAACTGTTTCACTAGGGTCAGACAGAGACCAGCTGAAAATAAGACAGAACCACTTGGACCCACCACACCAAATAGGTCCCCAGTTTCTAAGGCCATAGCACTTTACAGGTCCTCAACAAAGCTCCAGGGGAAAAATCAAATGGTGTAAACCAATCATGGGCGGAATCAGTGGAAAAACTCTGGTAACATGAATAACCAGAATAGATCAACACCCAAGGAAAGATATGGCAGGTGTAACTGAAGATCCCATTCATAAACAGCTGGCCGAGATGTCAGAAATTGAATTCAGAATTTGGATTGCAAACAAGATTAATAGAATGGAGGAAAATTTGGAATTAGAAATTCGAGGAGCAATTCAAAAGATGGAATTAGAAATTCGAGAAGCAATTCAAAAATTGTCTAAGGAATTTAACAAATTTTAAGAAAAAAACACCAAAGATTTTGATGCACTGAAGCAAGAATTTGCAGCCCTCAAAGATCTGAAAAAATACAGTAGAATCCCTCAGTAACAGAGTGGAGCAAGCAGAAGAAAGGATTTCTGACATTGAACACAAAGGTTTTGAAGGCTTCCAAACTCTCAAAAAGGAAGAGAAATGGAGAGCAAAAATGGATCATTCTCTCAGAGAGCTCTGAGATAATTCGAAGAAGGCTAATATTTGCCTCACTGGAATCCCTGAAAGTGATGAAGTGGCCTCGCAAGGCACAGAGGCCCTTGTCCATGAAATTATGAAAGAGAATTTTCCAGACATGCCAAGAAATTCTGAAATTCAGATAGCAGACAGTTTCAGAACCCCAGCACAACTCAATCTGAATCAGACATCCCTCAGGCATATCATAGTTAACTTCACTAAAGTTAATATGAAGGAGAAAATTCAGAAAGCAGCCAGACGTAAGAAATCCATTACCTAAAAAGGAAAGAATATTAGAATGACTCCAGATCTCTTTGCTGAAACTTTTCAAGACAGAAGAGGTTGGTCATTGGCTTTTAATCTCCTAAAGCAAAATAACATTCAACCCAGGATCCTGTATCCAGCTAAACTGAGTTTCATTTATGATGGAGAAATTAAATACTTTAATGACATTCACATGATGAAGAAATTTGCCATAACTAAACCAGCTCTTCAGGATATTCTTAGACCTATCCTCCACAATGACCAGCCCAATCCTCTACCACAAAAGTAAACCCAATCAGAAACTTTTGATCAAACTCCAACTTCTACAGTGGTGAAAGGATTAAAAATGTTCACTGGACTTTCAAAAAACTTGATACCCAAAATTTTAAGAGACTTATCTATATTCTCCATTAATGTGAACAGCTTAAACTGTTCTCTAAAGAGTCACAGGTTGGCTGACTGGATACAAAAACTCAGGCCAGATATTAGCTCCATACAAGAGTCACATCTTAGCTTTAAAGATAAATATAGACTCAGGGTGAAAGGATGGTCATCCATATTTCAGACAAATGGTAATCACAATAAAGCAGGTGTTGCAATTCTATTTGCAGATACAATAGGCTTTAAACCAACAAAAGTAAGGAAGGATAAGAATGGTCACTTCATATTTGTTAAGGGTAATACTCAATATGATGAGATTTCAATTATGAATATCTATGCACCCAACCAGAATGCACCTCAATTTATAAGAGAAAAATCCAACAGACATGAGCACTTTGATTTCTTCTAGATCCGTAATAGTCAGAGATTTCAAAATTCCTTTGGCAGTGTTAGATAGATCCTCCAATAAGAAGCTTAGCAAACATATTTTAGATTTAAACCTAACCATCCAAATTTGGATTTATCAGACATCTACAGAACATTTCATCCCAACAAAAATGAATACACATACTTCTCATCAGTCCACGGAACATACTCCAAAAATCACATTTTAGTTCATATGTCTAACCTCAGTAAATTTCAAGGAATAGAAATTATTCCTAGCATCTTCTCGGACCACCATGAAATAAAAGGTTAACTCAGTAACAACAGGAATCTGCATACTCATACAAAAACATGGAACTTAAATAACTTTATGCTGAATGATAGCTGGGTCAGAGATGAGATTAAGAAGAAAACTGCCAAATT
This sequence comes from Nycticebus coucang, assembly GCF_027406575.1. Lineage (NCBI taxonomy): Eukaryota > Metazoa > Chordata > Mammalia > Primates > Lorisidae > Nycticebus > Nycticebus coucang. The sequence continues at coordinate 147,416,428 of NC_069783.1, read as the reverse complement.
TTTGGAACAAAATGACAGTGAAGACTTGAATTATCATAACCTCTGGGATACTGCAAAGGCAATCCTAAGAGGGAAATTTATAGCACTGCAAGCCTTTCTCAAGAGAACGGAAAGAGAGGAAGTTAACAATTTAATGGAACATCTCAAGCAACTGGAAAAGGAAGAACATTCCAACCCCAATCCCAGTACAAGAAAATAAATAACCAAAATTAGAGTAGAATTAAATGAAATTGAAAACAAAAGAATTATACAACAGATCAATAAATCAAAAAGTTGGTTTTTTGAAAAGGTCAATAAAATAGATAAACCTTGGGCAAACCTAACCAGGAAAAAAGTAAAATCTCTAATCTCATCAATCAGAAATGACAAAGACAAAATAACAACAGACTCCTCAGAAATTCAAAAAACTCTTAATGAATATTACAAGAAATTTTATTATCAGAAATATGAAAATCTGAAGGAAATTGACCAATTCTGGGAAACACGGCACCTTCCAAGAATTGGCCAGAATCAAGTGGAAATATAGAACAGGCCAATATCATGTTCTGAAATAGCATCAATCACACAAAATCTCCCTAAAAAGAAAAGCCCAGGACCAGATGGCTTCATGTCAGAATTCTACCTTTTACAAAATGTAGAAAAAGAAGGAAGACTACCCAACATGTTCTGTGAAGCAAAAATCACCCTGATCCCCTAACCAGGAAAAGACCCAACAAGAAAGGAAAATTATACACATATATCACTAATGAATATAGATGCAAAAATATTCAACAAGATCCTAACAAACCGAATCCAGCAACACATCAAACAAATTATACATCATGACCAAGTTGGTTTCACCCCAGGGTCTCAAGACTGGTTCAATATACGTAAATCTATAAACATAAATCAGCACATAAACAAATTAAAAAACAAAGACCATATGATTCTCTCAACTGATGCAGAAAAAGCTTCTGATAATTTCCAGCATCGCTTCATGATCAGAACACTTAAGAAAATTGGTATAGAAGGGACCTTTTTTTTTTTTTTTGTAGTGACAGCGTCTCACTTTACCGCTTTCAGTAGAGTGCCATGATGTCACAGGACTCACAGCAACCTCTAGCTCTTGGGCTTCCGCGATTCTCTTGCCTCAGCCTCCCGAGCAGCTGGGACTACAGGCACCCGCCACAACGCCCGGCTATTTTTTGGTTGCAATTCAGCCGGGGCTGGGTTTGAACCCGACACCCTCGGTATATGGGGCCGGCACCCTACTCACTGAGCCACAGGCGCCACCCAGAAGGGACATTTCTTAAACTGATAGAGGCCATCTACAACAAGTCCACAGCCAATATCGTATCAAATGGAGTTAAATTGAAGTCATTTCCACTCAGATCAGGAACCAGACAAGGCTGCCCATTGTCTCCATTGCTCTTCAACATTGTAATGAAAGTTTTAGCCATTGCAATTAGGGAAGAAAAGGCGATCAAGGGTATCCATAAAGGGTCAGAAGAGATCAAACTTTCACTCTTCGCAGATGATATGATTGTATATCTGGAAACACCAGGGATTCTACTACAAAACTCTAAGAAGTGATCAAGGAATACAGCAGCGTCTCAGGTTACAAAATCAACACTCATAAATCGGTAGCCTTTATATATACCAACAGTAGTCTAGCTGAAAAAACAGTTAAGGACTCTCTATTCCATTCACAGTAGTGCCAAAGAGGATGAAATATTTGGGAGTTTATCTAACAAAGGATGTGAAAGATCTCTATAAAGAAACTATGAAACTCTAAGAAAAGAAATAGCTGAAAATGTTAACAAATGGAAATACATACCATGCTCATTGCTGGGAAGAATCAACATTGTTAAAATGTCCATACTACCCAAAGCAATATACAATTTTAATGCAATCCCTATTAAAGCTCCATTGTCATACTTTAAATATCTTGAAAAAATAATACTTTGTTTTATACGGAATTGGAAAAAACCTCGAATAGCCAAGACATTACTCAGAAATAAAAACAAAGCAGGAGAAATCACGCTACCAGACCTCAGACTATACTATAAATTGATAATGATCAAAACATCATGGTACTGGCACAAAAACCGGGAAGTAGATGTCTGGAACAGAATAGAGAACCAAGAGATGAATCCAGTACTTACCATTATTTAATCTTTGACAAGCCAATTAAAAACATTCAGTGGGGAAAAGATTCCCTATTTAACAAATAGTGCTGGGTGAACTGGCTGGCGATCTGTAGAAGACTGAAAGTGGACCCACACCTTTTACCATTAACCAAGATAGACTCTCACTGGATTAAAGATTTAAACTTATGACATGAAACTATAAAAATACTAGAGGAGAGTGCAGGGAAAACCCTTGAAGAAATTGGTCTGGGCGAGTATTTTATGAGGAGGACCCCCCAGGCAATTGAAGCAGCTTCAAAATACACTACTGAGACTTGATCAAACTCTTTGAGTCTGCACATGTCACTACTTCTTTGATCTTTATTTTCTTAAAATTTCTGAAATGTAAACATTAGTCATAATCTCATACTTTCTTTTAAAATAAAACATTTTTGTGTCTTACCTCACACCTATGAAATAAAGTTGCTTAGAAAATGTGTATTGTACAGAAAATGCTTCCTGTAATTTAAATAATGAGCCTGTTTGGAAACCACTGAGCCACATTAAGTCTTAATTCTATTCCAATGTGAATGTTCAATTCCTCTTTAAAAGTATAATTTGCACAACATAAAATTTCTGTTTAAAAAATATACCATTTAGAAAAAAATATGGGTCACCCTATGGTGAGTAGGGTGCTGGCCCCATATAAAGAGGGTGGCAGGTCTGAACCCAGCCCTGGCTGAACTGCAAAAAAAAAAAATAGCCAGGCATTGTGGTGGGTGCCTGTGCTCCTAGCTACTTGGGAGGCTGAGGCAAGGTAATCACCTAAGCCAAGAGCTGGAGGTTGCTGTAAGCTGTGACGCCACTACACTCTACTGTAGACAAAGTGAGAATCTGTCTCAAAAAATTAAAAAAAAAAATGTATATGTTGCATTTAGTGCATTTTAGTAGATACGAGGTAATTCAATAATTATCACTCTAGTTTCAGAGTGTTTTCCTCCCTCCAAAGAAAAGCCCTCTCCCTATAGCAGTCACTCCTTTTCCAACTTCATTCCAAGCCCTTGGCAACCACTAGGCTATTTTGTGTCTGGCACTTACCTATCCTTGACATTTCCTGTAAATAGGATGTTACAATATGTGTGCTTTGGTCACTGGTGTTTTATATTCACCATAACATTTTTGAGACTTATTTGAGTTACGGATGTATTAATTAGTGCTTCCTTCACGTCTGTGACACAGCAATGTTCATATGGGTGAGTCATCTTCTGTTTATTGTAACTCCAAGGTACATTTGATTCATTTCCAGTTTTAATTATTATGAAGAATGCACATATCAACGTGTCCTTACACATAATATGTTTTTGTGTACATATGTTTTAAAATATCTTGAGATATTTTAGCAGTAGAATTGATGTGTCATATGAAAATTCCATACTTAACTATTTGATGAAGTCAAACTGTTTTTTTTTATAATAGCTGTGACATTTTACATTCCCTCCTGTGATGTAAGAGTATTCCAACTTTTAACACAACTTTACTAATACCTGTTATTTTAAAGAAATTATTGTTATCAGGGTGAAATGGTATTTCATTGTGGTGTTAACTTGTATTTTTCTTTATAATTAATGATGTTGAACATTTTTTTTATGCTCGGCCATTTGTATGTTTTCTTTGGAAAAATTTCTATTTAGTTCTTTTGCCCATTTTCAGTAAGGTCAATTGACGTTTTTATTACCAAGCTCTAAGGATATGTATTTTGGATACAGGAGACTTATAATATGTATATTTTACAATATTTTTTCCCATTTTGTGAATTATCTTTTCACATTCTTAGTAGTGTCATTTAATACATGAAGTATTTTAATTTTAATGAAGTCTAATTACTCCATTTTTGTATGTTTATGGTCTCTGACTCTGTTCATTTGTTTCTTCCTTATTTTTTTATTCTGTTTCCAGACTGGATAATTCTGATTGACTATCAAGTTTGACCATTTTTTTCTTTGCCTACTGAAATCCGTTGTTTTGCTTCTCCAATGACTTTCCTGTTTTAGACCTTTAACTTTCTTTTTTTTTTTTTTTTTTCCCATGACCTTTAACTTTCTAAACCCACAATTTCTTTTTAATTTTTTCTCTTTTTTTTGACATTCTGAATTGGTGCGAGAGCATTCTCCTGTTTTCCTTTAGTTGTTTAGATATGACTTCCTTTCCTTCTTACATAATATAAAAAAACACCTGACTGAAGTTTCTGCCCAGTCATTGGATCTTCCTCAGGAGCAGTTCCTTGTGGACCTTCCTCCAGCCCACCCCAGACAGGTTATATGTTCCAGTTTGTTTTTATGTATGTCATATTTTTTTGTGAAAAATAACCATTAACATAGTATAATGCAACAACTCTGGAAATCAGATTTTCCTCCCAAACCAGGGTTTATTATTGATGTTAATTTTTTTTTTAGTTATTTGTTTGTTTAGTGACTTTTTCAAACTACTCCTGTAAAGCTTGTTCTTTCGGTCAGAGGCGGCCACTGAAGTCTCTGCTTTATTATGTGAGTGGTCAGCTAATGATCAGACAGAGCTGTTTTTTTCAGAAAATTATAGATATAATTTTATTATAATTTATATGTTTTTTTAAGTTTCATAGTTTGGCACTTTACACAAGTTTATAATGCAATTTAAGTTAAATTTAGCATAAAGTGTGAAGTTTAGGCCAAGATCATGATTTTCCTATGCCTGTTTAGCTGCACTGGCTCTGAGTGATAAGAACAGTCTTTATCCAGTGAATTTCCTTTGCACTTTGTGAAATGCCAGCTGGGTGTACTTGCGAGGGGCTGTTTTGGGGGTGCTCTTATCTGTTCCATTGATCCATGTGTCTATTCCTGAAATACCAACATATCTTGATTACTGTAGCTATTGACTAAGCCTTAACATCATATTAAATAATTCTTTTCACCTTATTTTTCTTCATTTTTAAAACCATTCCAGTATCTTTGGCTTTCCATATAAATTTTAAAATAATCTTGTCTACGTCAATTTGGGGAAAACTGGCATCTTTACTATGTCAGTTTTCCAATCCATTAACACAGTATGTCTTTCTGTTCAAGTCTTCCCCGATTTATTACACCATTTAGTCTTTGTTTTTATTTTAGGTGTGTTCTTTCTTCTGGTTTGGCTATTTCTTTATAGAGGAACCCAAGTACAATAGTAAAGAAGTTGTCAAGAACGAATATCTTGCAATATAAAAATATTTTAAGTAAGAACATGTATTTTTATTTAATAAAAACTTTCTGGGCTCAGTGCCTGTAGCTCAGCGGCTAGGGCACCAGCCACCTACACCAGAGCCAGCAGGTTTGAACCCAGCCTGGGCCTGCCAAACAATAAGGACAACTACAACAACAACAATGACAAAAATAGCCGGGAGTTGTGGCGAGCTCCAGTAGTCCCAGCTACTTGGGAGGCTGAGGCAAGAGAACAGCTGAAGTCCAAGAGTTTGAGGTTGCTGTGAGCTGTGATGCCACAACACTCTATGCAGGGCGACATAGTCAAACTCCGTCTCAAAACAAAAACAAAACGTTATGAATGATTATTTGTAGATTTATTTTCCTGTAACAATTTACACTTCATTTTGGAAAACTTCAGGATCGATTGTTAAATTTGAAAAGCAAATTGGGAAAAAGTAACATAGTAAAGTGGAAAACATCTACGAAAAGTGGAAAAATACTAAAGTAGAAGCGCACTTGCTTCTATAAAACTGGAAAAGCTAAGTTTAAAAACTAAAAAAAAAAATTCTATTTATATGAAAGGAGGCAACACGTAGGGACAGAAATAGAAACTAGCGCTCCCTGGATAGATCTTATTTTGCAGATATGACTTTGGAGATATTATATATTTTCTATAATTGAAAAGCTAAATTAAATTCAATATCTGCCTCAGAGTAGAAAACTTAATTGGAACTCTCTTTTTAAAGAAGAAAAAGTATGTATTAAAAAAACCCTAGAATATATATTTGTATAAGCAGAAACTAGATTTGTCTTTTAGGATGAAAATAAAAGTGACTTTGAGGTATCATTATATTCTGACTGAATTAAAATGTACTTAGAAATAAAAGATTTTTCAGCATTCTTTGGCATTGTAGAAAAGGTTAGGTAAAGATAATAGACTAATAGAAGAAAGGTTCTGTACCAGAGGGAAGGAAAGAAATTAACATGGAAAACAAAGTATATGAGTTCAATATTCAACAGTATTTTTAAGGGAAAACAGCCTCCAAGGCCCCTTCTATTTTCTTTGTGCTGCATTTTATGACTTTAACTTGCTCTTCTTGAGATTGCAAATCATGACTGAACATCCTCAAGACCTTTTCATTTGATGCCTCCAAAAAAGAGTGATTAGGCCCATTTTGATCTAACAGTTTTTTTAAACTGCCAATCACTTGATTATAAAGCAGGGAAGAAAGATAATAAAAACAGCATTAGAAAGTTTACATTAATTGTATACCAACAGATGGGAACTCTGAAAATTTCAAGCAGAATTATTCTGTTTCCCTTCGCCAGGCTTTCTTATGTCAGTTTATGTTCCCTGGGAAACAAATACCAAGAGGCAGTTAATAGTGCCGGATATTTCTTGGGGTGGAGGTGGGGAGGTTCAGAAAGAGAAAGAGGGAAGAGAGTGGGATAGAACAAAAAGCATCCAGGTCATGAAGCAGGCTGGATCCCTAAGAAAAGAGACGGAGAAAGGAGGCTCATTAGGCAGGTGAGTTCTGACTGTGATGCCGCAGTGAGATGGTGTTGGCTGGTGCAAAGGAAAGACAGGAACAAAGGCTGAGAAACAGAAGCGGTCCCTGTGAGACTGAGGTCAGTGACACTGATTGGCAAGAGGAGATACAGCTTCTGGCAGGAGTGTCCAACCCTTTTCTTTCTTTTTTTTCTCTGTTGCACATGGAAAGAATAAGAGTTGTCTTAGGCCACACATTAATACACAAATGCTAATGAAAGCTGATGAGCACAAATCAAATGTTAGGAACAGCCAACACTGCAGATAAGCAAACAAAATTCTCGCAAAGTCAGCATTCAGCCTGCAGGCCACAGTTTGGACATTCCCGAAAGGAGAGTATGTGGGGAGCTCAAGTAATTCATTTGGGTGCCTTTTGATTTTCCCTGCTCAGTTGTAACTATAAATGAATAAATGCTGGCTTCAGAGGGGAATGGACACAAGGTGCTCTGATTCTTTAGAAAGGACCACTGGATGGCATCAAAATCTTACAGTTCGGATCACATCAGATTCCTCAGGAATTAGGTTGGATCGCCAAGACCTGAAGATACAACAGGTGAAGGTGAGGAAGATTTAGAATGGAAGGTAAAGGATGGAAAGGATGAGTACACACCACAGTCCTAAGATCAGTCAGGATGTTTTATATGCCATGACTTTTTTGAGTTTCCTTTCCAGAGGAAGAGTCTGGAGAACCATGGGAGAGCTACTTTCCTTATGATGGAGAAGTGAATTTCCTTACAAGCCATAGATCATGGGAGGTATGCAAATAAGAAATGCAGACATCTCTTCAAGACAGAACCTACCACACATGTGAAGTTACCCACTGACCTCCAGCTGCCGTGCCTTTGTAATAATCCCAGCATTGGGTCTGAAATGGTGGTATTCCCAGAAATCTCAGTCAGTGCCCAAACATGGCAAGGGGTTAGGCCCTAGCCATTTATTCTCATCTTAGAGCTCACTAAAGGGCATCTTTTGTTCCAGAGCTTTCCATTTGGCTTAAAAAGATTCTCAAAGTTAGACCACAATCTGTCTTTTCTCACCAATTTCTCTTTACTCCCCTCTCTTTTTATAGGGACCATATTTACATCTTCCCCACCTAATGCTTCTTCTCCTGTACATTTTTCATACTAATTTTCACCAATAAATTTCTGGGACAGATAATAATATATAACATTTTTGCATCTGCTTTCTCAAAGGACCTATGTTGTGTCTCAAGAATCCAGCCACAGTGTAGTGAACTGGGAGTCTCCTTATGCAGGGACTTTATCCAACCACCTGGGGTCTGGCAGACAAAGGGAGAGAAGATGTTGCAAAATTTACACACACACAGTGTTTGAACCCATGAGAGATGACACTGTAACAGCCACAAGTGAGGCTGACAGGCACCATCTTGAGCAGAATATTCAAGGCTTTTTATTAGGGATTTGGGGGCATACGTGCACAAGGTGAAAAGTAAGAATGTAATGGTTTCATGTTAATTAAGCAGTCACTCCTTTATTCAAGGAAGAAAGCTGTCAGGCTGAAGGACAGAGGAGCACTGAACAACGTATCAAAGATACTTTGGATAGGATTTAATGAGGGAAAGTTACAGCCACAGGTCAGGGTGGCTGCAGCTGCAGGGCATCTGCAGGGAAGTTATCAGTTACTTTCTAGCTTTATTTATATCCTCTCTCTAAGCTGTTGATCTCCATCTAGGCATTTCCCAGATTATTTTTGCATCCACTGTGCTGGACATTCCACCCCCCCAACCTAGTCACCGCCTTAGGCATGGATAGCAGTAGAGGGGCTGAGACTAGAGGCCATAACCGGGACAGGATCCCGGGACACTGTTCAGCCTGAATGGACACAGTCTTCTTCTTAAACCTCATAAGTAGCACCATAAATATGATTATGTTTTCTTGACAAGTACATCTTATACTTTTTCTTCAGAAAGACCTGGATTTCTTCCTGAAGAAGTATACATGACTTTTGATAAAGATGGAATCTCTAATATATTTTGCAATTATATATTCCTAGAGATTCAGCACTCTATTTCACAATGGACAGTAAGCACATGGGTAAGTAGGGTTTGGATAGACAGTAATTAAAAGGTCATCACATGCAATGATTTTCCCCATAACAATTTGGTAGTCTATTTATGATCTCACCAATTTTAAATCAAAGGTAAGTTACCATCTTAAAACCCAATGATCAGAAAATGAACAGGACAATTAACAAACTGGCAAAAGGCTATGAGCAGACACTTCACCAAAGAAGATATACAGTTAGTAAATAAGAATTATGAAATTATGTTCAGTCTCACGTGTCACTAAAAGACTTCGAATAAAACAGGAATGAGATACCACCATATACCTATTAGAATGGCAAAACCCCAAAGCACTGACAGTGCCATAGACTGGCGAAGGTGTTGATCAACAAGGATTTTCATTCATTGTTGGTGGGAATCAAAAATGACAAAGCGCCTTTGAAAGACAGTTTGGCTGTTTCTCACAAGTATAAACACACTTATACCATGGAAATCAGCACTCTTATCCTTAGGTATTTACTTAACTCAGTTGAAAAATTATTTCCACACAAATGTCTGCACACAGATATTCATGGAAGTTCTACCCATGAATGCAAAATCTTGGAAGTAACCAACAGATCCTTTGGCAGGTGAGTGGATAGGTAAGCTGTGGATGACCATACAATGCAGTCTTAGTGCTAAAAAGAGTGTTCTTTTGAGCCACAAAAGACATGAGAAACATTAAGTGCATACTGCTAAGAAATATTAAAGAATCCAATTAAAAGAGTCTACGTAATGTATAATTTCACTGTATGACATTGCAGGGAACACAACATCATGAAGACACTAAAAAAAAAAAAAATCAGTGGTTGTCTTGGGTTGAGGGGAGGGATGGAATAATAGAAAAAACACAGAAATGTTTTGGGACGGTGCAGGTATACTGTAGGATATTACGCTGATAGACACTGAACATTGGTTCAAATCCATAGGAGGTACAAGATCAGTAGTGCACCCGACATGAACTGTGTACTCTGGTTGATCACAATGTGTCAATATTGGTTCCTGGACTGTCACACCCACCATCTGGTTAGGGACGTTGATAGTGAGAATTCCTGAGGGAGAGGGGAACAGGAAGCATACAGGAAGTGTTTGTAAGTTCTGGTGAATTTTTCTGTGATAGAAAATTACAAAAATAAATAATTCAACTTTTAAAAAGCTAACTTGCAATATTCACTAACAGCTGATCCCTGATAATGAAAGAATAGGCCTCTTCCTGGTACTTTAAGACCCTGCAATCACGTATTTTTGTGGATAATGAGAAGGCCATTAGGGTTAGAGAATGCAATGTACTCATAATAATTAAAAATTAAGAACAGTTGAAAACTGACCTAAACAAACGACTTAAGCTTTAAATGTTTTATGAAAAATGTCTCCTCCATGTCAAAATCTCTTTAAAACCATATACAACTTTGCTTAATTTTTCTTCGAACTGTCTCAACTTTCACATTACACTTAATAAATTCAAGTTAAGTACATACGGCATTAAAGTACTTTCACACTGGAATCATAGAATCAAGAGCAGGTGGCTTTATGAATTGTTTTATTTAAATTACTTTATGCTACTCATATTTTACCTAGATTTGGCCACAATTTATCAAAATCCAACTTCAATTCTAGTGTTTTCATGCTGTCCAGAACCCAAAGATTCCATATTCCTCCAAGACCCAATTAAAACCAATTTTGTCATCTAGCTAATTATCCCATTTTCAATTCACAGAGGAAGGGAATTTGAACATCCACATTATTTATTTTTTATTTTTACATATACATGTGTTTATAAGATTTCCATTTTTTTGCCCTCACAAAATTAAAAAGGCTTAAAATTTAATAATAAAAATGTTTAAGATTAGGACTAGAAACAAAAACCTCATAAAGAATGAATGAACATAAATACATTCAGAAAAGGAATCAGACAATTGCTACATCAAAATATTAAGTAATAATAATAATGATGCAAAGAAAGTAACATTCACGTTGTCAATAAGAACATCTACATTATTTGATTTTTGCCCAAGACACCTTGTCTCATTATTTGCTAGTTTATCACACATAATCTAAATATGCTAAGTAAAAGAAGCCATATCAAAAAGCTTACATACATAACAATCTGGAAAAAAAAAAAAACCCAAAATGATAAAACAACACAGACAGAAGACAAATTAAGTGGGAAAAGTGCTGTCCACAGAAAAACACCCGAGAAATTAGTGGTGATGGGATTGTCATTGATCTTGATTGTGGTCATGGTTACATAGCTCTGCATTTATCAAAAACCTGCAGAATTTGGGTGGCACCTGTGGCTCAAAGGAGTAGGGCGCCGGCCCTATATACCGGAGGTAGCGGGTTCAAACCTGGCCCCAGTCAAAAACTGCAAAAAACAAACCAAAAAACAAACAAACAAAAAACCTGCAGAATTCTACACAAACAAGGGCAATTTACTATATGTGCATCATACCTTAACAATGGTTTTTAAAATGAGCAATGCTTTCAAGTAAAAAAAAGTTATTTAAAAAGCACAGAATACATCTAAAGAAACAATAACAAATTAAACAATAAAAGTAATGGTAGAAATCAATGAAACAGTGAATAAGATATATACTATTGAAAATTAAACGAAACAAAACCTTGACCTTTGAAAGATTAACTAAGTTAGATTAGTATGACAAGATAGACCATAAAAAAGAGAGAGAGAGAGAAAAGATGAAAATAAAGTATTGAGTGAAAAGATTATTTATTTTTTCATTCAATTCAAGTAAAATGTTTGAACAGGAGACTGCTGATTTAAAAAATAATTTAAATAAATTATATTTATTAATAAATTAAATTTAAATAAATAGAAGGTAATTTAAAAATAATCATAACACAGTATATTATAGATTGAGACAAAATACATTTGAAAACTTAAATGAAACTAGCTTTCTGAATAAATCACATCCCTTATGACACTTTCAGTCAAGATGAGTAGCAGCAGCCACCCTGAAAAGCTTGGGGCTGGAGCTGTGCAGTCAGGGCCCCAGGGAGGCTGCCTGCAGGGCCGGGCGGGGGGAGCACCTGTGGCTTCTAGAGCCACCTGGCCTGATGAACTTGTTACTTTGAAAAGTACCCAATTACTCGTGAGTCCCATTCCAAGGTTATCACTTTCTGTGTATATCACTCTGTGAAGATCAGGAAGCACCACCTTGAAGCATCCTGTCAAAATAATAAAACATTTTGAGACAACAAAGGCATTTTTCTCTATTCTCATTAGCCACAATATTTAATTATATCTTTTCTTCAAATCTTGTGCTGAAAATCGACAGCTGTTTTTAACCATTCCGGGGCTGATGCATTCAGTATATATTCTGACCATTTGTTACTAACCCTATTCAGAGTACCATGGTCTACTCACGGCCATGTAATTCTTGATTTTTTAGTGAACTTCTATAATGAAGATGCACAGGGTCCGTGGAACTAGGAGAATATGCGGTTGACAGCGTGATTTCTGTATGTTCACTAATGATTGATTTCAACAAGCAAAATATTCTCCTAAAGGGCCAAGCACCATGCAGGCTGCCTCTACATCACTTGCTCTGGGCACGATACAGGATGTGACAGAATCTTCTGTGACCTCTTCCTCTCAGGTATTCTGAAAATAAAATTTCTCTGGATTGGGGAGTCTGGGGAGCTTTACTTGGTATGCATCTAGGAGAGACCAAAGATTTTTGTCGTAGTTGTTATCCTTTTGCATTCTGATAGAGAATGTGTGGAGAAATGACCTCTAAGTCATTTAACACCCAAATGCTGCCTGACGTGCTGGGGGAGAGCTTCTCACAAGTTGGGGCGTGTCCTGATGAGCTCTACCACACTCTGTGTTACTTGCCATCTTTCCTTACCATGTGCCTGAGCTGAGGACAGACTTCAACATTGGATCTTCATAAGAATCGCACAGCCAGTACATGCCATGGGAGACACTTCATAAAATAACTTGAATATGTGGTCACTCACAACTCGCTCTTCACTATTAGTAGATTTCTTAGTGCTTCTGCATGAAATCCTTCTCCAGTGAGGCTTCCCCAACTCTAGGGCACTAGGCGTTGTGAAACAAATTTGGCAGAGCCAGGAACATCGCATGTCTGGGACCTTCCTGATATATGTGACTTGCCCCTTCGGTGCCCTTCGGTGCCTGAATATTTGTAATTATTCTCTCCCACATCATAGGTATTTGCTTTTGTCTCAGATGGCAAGCGTTAAGTGTTGCAGTCAAAGGATGCGAATGTTGTTTATTAACTGGGACCAAGTGTCAAAGCAAAATTCTCTCAGAAGTTTATAGACCAGTGCTAAGACTTTCCTGCCTTCTTCTTAGATTTGACTTGCAATTGTAATTAATTTCTTTCCTGCAGGGATTGTCAGTATTTGGGGAGAGTAGTTATTGTAGCTCCCTCAGTCTCCAAGGTGACTGAATACTCTTTCCTCTTCTTCCTTTGTTACAAATCTAATAATAGGATTCAGGTCACAAAGAACTCACACTGAATCACATTGCAAATGAACCCCTGGCTAAGAGGGTATTCCCTCTTAAATATGTCACAGGGGAGAAAAAGGAAGAAGAGAAAAAAAAAAAGATGAATATGATCTCTCGAAAGGCATTCACTTCCACACACTTTTCAATCCCTTTTCTTAGATGATATCTGGACGCTGAAGTACTTTCATGTACCCTTATTTTATTCCAAAGGTAACTTATCAAATGCTCTACTTTCAGTCTCTAGGTCTCAATGATCTATTTGTGTAAGGAAGCCCGTCTTCCCAGCACTTACTACTGGGAGTGAAAACAAAATTGAGCCAATGTCTGTTCAGGGGAGGACTATGATTTTCAGCTGGGAGGGTCCATTATTTAGGATAGCTATAGTCTAAAATCATAAGTGAATAAATTACTCACATCACAATCACATTAGAATATGTGACCAATGGTGATAAATGTTTCAAGGGGTCGTCCCAACATCTAACACAAGGCACCGTGAAACACGGCAAAATCTCAGGGCACTAACTTCACCTTCCGTTCGAGTTTGCCCAACCAAGAGGAGCTCATTGCAGTGACCGATGCTTCCTTAGATGATTTGTGTATCTGATTTTCACCAAATAAACGTGTGCCTTTCATGTACCACTGAAGGGATTCGATCTGCAGTAAACTACATGTTCAGGCTTTGTGGATTCAATATAATTAATTTTCTAAGTCATTTACTGATGAAAATGTGTCATGAGCACTGGAGTACAATGGGAAATACTACGACAAATTAGCAGCCCTCATGGCCTAGATCAGTGAGACTGAGCACCTGTATGTGTGATTGCAGGAGGGACAATGATGTGTGGTGTAAGAGAACATACTAGGGGAGACTTCCTGGTAAACATGACATTGAGCTCAGATTCTGATAAAAAGTGGACATCGCTGGAGTGAAGCTGCAAGGCAGTGTAGGCAGAGGCTGTGGCCTGTGCAAAGTACTGGACTGTGGGGGAATGGGACGTATCCATGCACTGTGAGAATTCTAGAATGGCTGGGTACAGGGAAGGGTGACACGGGTCTAAGAAGGAACTTCAGTTTCATTTGGGGATATGCTTTGAGAGCAGCGTGCTATTTCAGACATTGAAGAGGTGGAATTAACCAACCAGACTCAGTGATTGTCAGATGTAATGGCAAAAGGAGCACAAAATCCCAGGTATTTTCAAGGGGGAGTAATTATAGGGTATTTAATGATATAGAAAAACTCAAAGAACAGACAAGCTCGTGAAAAAAAAATAAATGTGTGATTTTGGACCTTTTTAGTTTGAGGAATATGAGTTGTCCATTAAGCATTAGAGGCTAGACTTGGGGATTGTTCTATTCACATGTGGTCACTGGGCCTCTGGGTTGGATGTATGCTCGTGGGTGAAGGTTTAAATTTTGCTTCTTTATTCCCTGACATGAAAGCATTTCATGCTGAAATAGAGCCAGTGGTTGAAATATTGACGATGTGGGACTGAAAAGAAATAAATTCATAGCTGAACAATTTTTTTTGGGGGGGGCGGGGTATGTGTAATTATCCCTTTATTTTAAGAATGGTGATTTCTGGTAATCTATTGGAAACAGGTCACACTATGGTCAATAGATTAACTTTTCCCATAGTTGAAATGAGTTTCAAGCAGTGAAATGATTAAACAATTAGATTGACTTAGCTTGCTTTACCTAAGTGAAAAAAAAGGGAGAGATTATGATTTAATGGGGAATATGTATCAGTGGAAAAAGCAGACACCAGGATTGCTGGGCTTTTTATGTAGGAAAGAACAAGAACAGAATTCTGGCAAAAATCTAAAGAGACTGAGGAATTGTTACTTGACACTTTACATTGGATTTCTGACTGAAATTCTACTCAACTTTTGACATAAGTTATTTATCCCTCACTTCCTGTAAAAAATCTCTGGCAAAATCGTCACTACTAATCATCATTACTGATACTGTAATGGAAGGTGACTCTGTGTATTACATGTAAAAACCATGTGTTTCTCCGTCATAGAGGCCCGGAGACCATTCCATGTATGCTGAGGCATTTGTAGACAAGGTCCCTTATGTGTGCTAGAAAAAACAGGCATCAGAATACAGGTGTAAGGGAGGCTCTTAGTGTGAACCACCTTCCTGTGCACTATAATAAATGGAAAACAAGAAAAAAAACACGATGGTGAATACAAATAGAAAGTATGAACTCATAGCAAGAATACCTGCAGAAAAGGACAGATAAATGAAGTAACTGCAGGCTTAAGAACAACAGGGAGAAACTGAAATAATTATGAAGAGAGAAGGGGCATGAGAGTTTATAATGCAATATTAATGTAAAATTGTCAAAAAGCATTGGGTTGTAATCCCCATGAAATACCAATGTCATACTTTGAATATCTTGAAAAAGAAATTCTGTGTTTTCTATGGAACAAGGAAAGAAAAAACCTTAATAGATAACACAATTCTAGAAAATGAGAACAAATGTGGAGGTGTTACTGAACCACATTTCAGGTTCTGTAGTGATCAAAACAGCACAGTGTTGTCATAAGAATAGAGACAGATCTGTGCAACATGACAGAGAATCTAGAGGTGGGTTTCATCTCATGTAGCCTCCTTACCTTTGACCAAGCCAACAAAAGCGTACACTGGGGAAAAGAATCCCTATTCAACAAATAGTGTTGAGAGAACGTGTTGGCTTCCTGTAAAAGACTGAAACTGGATCGATGGCTCTCATCACTTACAAAAATTAACTCATGATGGTAAAAGATTTAAAAATAATACACAAAACTAAAAAACCTTAGAAGAAAGTGTGGAAATAACTCTTAATCTTATCAGTCTAGGGAAATAATTTATTAAGAAGACCCCATTGGTAATCACAGCAATAATAAAAATAACCGAGTTTATCTACTTAAAACATCTCTGCATAGCTAAGGACACAATCAGTAGGTAACAACATTCAGAATGGGAGAAAATATTTGTGTGCTACACATCTGAAAGGCTAATAACCAGAACTACAGAGAACTCAAGAAAATCAGTAAGAAATGAGGAGACAACCCCTTTAAACTGGACAAGACACGATGAACTGAATCTTTTCTGATAAGGACAGATCAACAAATGCGTAAATAGATGCTTATCACCCCTAATAGACCAAGAAATGCAAATCAAAACCACTTTGAAATATCACCTAACCCAGGGGCGGCGCCTGTGGCTCAGTGAGTAGGGCGCCGGCCCCATATACCGAGGGTGGCGGGTTCAAACCCAGCCCCGGCCAAACTGCAACCAAAAAATAGCCGGGCGTTGTGGCGGGCGCCTGTAGTCCCAGGTGCTCGGGAGGCTGAGGCAAGAGAATCGCATAAGCCCAAGAGTTAGAGGTTGCTGTGAGCCGTGTGATGCCACAGCACTCTACCTGAGGACGGTACAGTGAGACTCTGTCTCTACAAAAAAAAAAAAGAAATATCACCTAACCCAGTGAGAATGGCCCACAGCACAAGGCCCCAAAGCCACAGACGCTGGTGAGGGTGTGGAGAGAAGGGAGTGTTGGCACACTGTGGGTGGGACTGCAAACGCGGGCAGCCTCTAGGGAGAGAAGCTCAGAAAATCCTCAAAGAGCTAAATGTAAACCTACGATCTAATCCTGCAATTCCACTATCAGGTATCTACCCAGAAGAAATAAAAAAATCATTTGATCATAAGGACATTTGCATTCAAATATTTATAGCAGTTCAATTCACAGTTGCAAAGATGTGAAAACAACCCAAGAGATCTTGACATATGAATGGATTAATAAACTATGGTATATGAATATTATGGAGTGCTACAGCTATAAAACAACAACAACAACAACAAACTTACAACAACCTGGATGGATTCGGACAACATTCTCCTAAGGCAAGTATCACAAGAATGGAAAAACAAGCATCGAATACATTCAGTACTAAATTAAAAATAGTAGATTAACAACTACATTCTCATATAAGAGAAAAACTTAACTTAAATTCAAGTAGAAGGAAGTGGGAAAGGGGTTGGGTGAATTCCCACCCAACAGGTTCATTGAGAAAGTATTTGGCATACCAGCTGGGTGAAGGATACAATTGCAGCTCAGTCTTTAACCTTAAGAAAGCAAATAATGTCACCTAATCCTCTGTAGTGTCCTATTAATCAGATTTTTTTTTTTTTTTTTAAAGAAAGCCCTGGGAAGCTCAGTGAACCCCAGTCTGCCCACCTATGAAGCACAGAGGTTCAATAGCCAGGGCATTAGTTAGAATGTTAGTTGAATTCAGTACAAAGACTGATATTTTTAAATGATAGCATGATAAAAGGGCAAGGGGACTCACCTACTTATTTGGTAATATTTTTCTCAAAAGTCCCTTTCCCCAAAAGATTATGTTTTTGAAATATGTCAAGTATACTTTAAAATACTGTAACTCAGCAAAGCAAATTCCCTTTTTAAAATATTGACTTTCTAATTCTTATTATATATGTGAAAATGTCAATGTCACTCAAGTACAGACGGGTCCTGGTATGGTTTGGATATCCGACCCCTCCAAACCTCATGTTCAAATGTGGTCCCCAATGTTGGGTGTGGGGGCCTAATGAGAGGGTGTTTGGGTCATGGGGGCTGATCCATCATGGAGGGCTCAGCTGCATCATGGCAGTAATGAGGGAATTCTCACTCCGTTAGTTCTCCTGAGAGCTGGGTCTTAAAAAGAGCCTGGCACCTTCCCACTCCGTCTCACTTCCTCTCTGCTTAACACACTGGCTCCCTTCTGCCTTCTGCCATGAGTGGAGACAGCATTCAGCAGATGCCCAGTCTTCCAGCAGCAGAATCATTAGCCAAATTAACCTCCCAAATAACCCAAACTCTGAATTCCTTTACAGCAACTCAAACTAAGACAGATCCCTATTAACATCATGCATGTCTCACAAAATGTATTCTTATGTACCCAGTGTCACCTGTAAACACACTTGCTTTCTAGCTTGTATTCTTTTTTTCTAAGAAATTGCTGTACTGTTTTACTTTCTGAGATAGTGGGTGGCAGTTCTGAACTTGGGAACACAATGTTCTCCATCACACATCACCCATCTTAAGTATGTTAGCTCTAAGAGCTGGTGCATTCCAAAGTACAAACCAAAGATGTGGGGGAGAAAAAGTATTTCTCTACAGTCGCCTTACAGAGATTTGTTAACAAAAGTCATGTTATCATGTGAACTGCAAACCAAATAGCCAAATGAATATCTTTTGAAGGAACCAGTCCAAAACTAGCTATTCCTACTGGCCTTTCCTTAAATCATTTTGACACAATCTTAACAACATGAGTAATAGCATCCTCAAAAGTCTAGAAAAAGCATATAAAAATATAAGGTCTTTTTAGAAAATACACCCCAAGATATGACCCTCCTATATGTATAAATTATGAGAACAAATGCAAAAGTTTCTTCTACTCTTCTTCCGCCGGGTTACTCACCTTTAAACAAGTGGCCATATACAATGTAGTCACTACTGCCCATTTGCAAAGTTATCCTCTGGGAATATTTTCATCCATTACCGCTACTGAAAAACAAAAACAAATAAACAAAAAACCTTAAAATGAAAAGACATGTTATTGAAGTGGCATTTGTTTGTGTGGTCTTCAGAACAAAAATAATCTATGCTTAAAATTTCATCCTATGGCCTCAGAACTTTCTTTTGGCAGCAATAGTAACCTCTCAGGTTTGAAATATCCAGCATGTTTGCAGCCCTCTGAGGATTCCTTCTTACCATGATGTATTTGGCACACCAAGGTGAGAGGACCATACATCCTCGCTGCACTGTTTTAAATGAGGTTCTGATAGCAGCATCCGTAATAGGTAAAAATACAAAGTGAGATTTCAAATCTAGATCATTGATCCTCAAGATTGACTAATTAAGTCAGGATTGCATGGTAGAGGATTCCAGATATTGTTCTTTGTAAACAGCAACTGAGATATGTCAAATGTACAAACGTGTTTGAGAACACTGACAGCTGCCATGAGTCCACTGATGGGCGGCTTTTGTGTTGTTGTTATTATTGTTTTTTCTCTGTTTCTTTCATTGGGGGCTGGGTGAATAGGCTGCAGAGAATCAGGTCTCCCACTTCTCTCAGCCTGTGTGGATACCAGAGACCTCATAGCGTATTCAGATTTAAAACATACCCTAGGAACACTTAGCTCAAAAGCTCTAAGAGAAATGCAGGAACACAATCCCTCAAACAATTTAGTTATTAAGAATTGTGCTTTAGGGCAGTGCCTGTGGCTCAAAGGAGTAGGGTGCCTGGCACCCAGTGAGTTTGGCACAGAGATCCCAAGGCTCCAGCAGTCTCTGGCCAGGAGAAGGGCTCTGCACAGAGACAGGGAGGGCTCTGGAGGACACGCAGCTACCAGATGAGCCAGATGAGCGAGCCGGTGTGGAGACAGGGAGGGTACAGGAGGGAGGAGGCGGGGTTGTGCAGTTCCCGCAGTTCCTGATCAGGGCATGCAGAGGCCCAGCTGGTGCAGCTCTAATGGAGGTCTGGGCGGTGCCAAGCCCAGAAGTTTGAGGTTGCTATGAGCTGTGATGCCACAGCCCTCTACCCAGGGCAACTGCCTGAGGCTCCAGTGTGCCAAAACCGGTCTCACTCTGCCCCTGAGGATTAAGGCTGTAAGGCAGCTCAGTCCCCACATTTAGGCTACTCAGTCACTAGGTTACTAGCTCCCGCTCAATACTTGCTCTGCGACCCTGAGGCCTGCGCTTGCCAGGGCAGTTCTCTCACAATGGCTCCCTGCGGCCCACAGCCAAATACTATTAGCTCTGTCCGGCTTAGCAGCTCAGTCCGGGGCCCTAGAAAATGCCCAAAGTTCTCTGCACTCCTGCTCAAGCTCTCCCCAAGGCAGTTCAACTGAGTGCCATGTCCAAAAACACTGAAACAGTTCTCAGGTAAGGCCTTTCCAGTTTGCAGTCTCACTGCTGCTTGTACTTATGGTTGCTGGCGGGATTACGTCAATCAAACACACGCAACCGCTTGCCAGTTTTCCACTGTTTTGGTCCTCCTCTTGGGTTCCAGAAGTCACTTGCTGACTCCCTGTATCCTCAAAGGGATGATTATAGGCAGATCCCACCAGCCAGAGATGCCTGGAGTCTTATCTCCCCAGACTCACCATGCCCAGTTGCAGGGAAGCTGTTACTCAGCCGCCATCTTCAATGTTAGAGATTTAAATGAGACCCTAGAACAACTGTGCTTTATAGATGTATATAGAACACTCCATCCCAAAGATAAAGAATATACATTCTTCTCATCATCCCATGGAACATTCTCCAAAATTGATCATATCCTAGGTCACAAAACAAACCTCAACAGAATCGAAAGAATTGAAATTCTACCTTGCATCTTCTCAGACCACAAGGCACTAAAAGTGGAACTCAACTCCAAAAAAAATGCACAACCTCACACAAAGTCATGGAAGTTAAACAAACTTATGCTGAATGACAGTTGGGTGTGGGAAGAAATAAAAAAGGAAATCATTGACTTCCTCGAGTATAACAACAATGAAGACACAAGTTACCAAAACCTATGGGATTCAGCAAAAGCAGTCCTGAGAGGAAAATTTATCTCTTTAGAAGCCTACATTTGAAAAACAGAAAGAGAACGCATCAACAAACTCACAAGCCATCTGATGGAATTGGAAAAAGAAGAACAATCTAAGCCTAAACCCAGAATTAGAAAAGAATATTCAAAATTAAATCAGAGATTAATGAAATTGAAAACAAAAGAACCATTCAGAAAATTAATGAAACAAAGAGTTGGTTTTTGAACAAATAAATAAAATAGATAAACCTTTGGTTAGACTAACTAGAAATAAAAAAGTAAAATCTCTAGTAACCTCAATCAGAAATGATAAAGGGGAAATAACAACTGATGCCACAGAAATACAAGAGATCATCTCTGAATACTACCAGAAAATTTATGCCCAGAAATTTGACAATGTGAAGGAAATGGATCAATATTTGGAATCACACTCTCTCCCTAGACTTACCCCAGATGAAATAGATCTCCTGAACAGACCAATTTTAATCACTGAGATCAAAGAAACAATAAAAAATCTTCCAGCAAAAAATGCCCTGGTCCAGATGGCTTTACCCCAGAATTTTATCAAACCTTAAAAGAAGAGTTTATTCCTATATTGCAGAAATTATTCCAAAAAATTGAGAAGGAAGGAATCTTCCCCAACACATTCTACGAAGTAAACATTACTCTGATACCAAAGCCAGGGAAAGACCCAGCTGAAAAGGAGAATTTCAGACCAATTCAGACCAATTTCACTAATGAATATAGATGCAAAAATTCTCAACAAAATCTTAGCTAACAGATTATAGCTTATCATCAAAAAAGTCATACATCATGATCAAGTAGGTTTCATCCCAGGGATGCAAGGCTGGTTTAATATACGCAAGTCTATAAACGCTATTCACCGTATCAAGAGAAGTAAAACCCAAAACTATATGATCCTCTCAATAGATGCAGAAAAAGCATTCCACAAAATCCAGCATCCTTTTCTAATTAGAACACTGAGGAGTATAGGCATAGGTGGCACATTTCTAAAACCGATTGAAGCTATTTATGACAAACCCACAGTTAATATTTTACTGAATGGAGTAAAACTGAAAGCTTTTCCTCTTAGAACTGGAACTGGACAAGGTTGTCCTCTGTTACCATTACTATTCAACATAGTGCTGGAAGTTCTAGCCAATACAATTAGACAAGACAAGAAAATAAAGGGCATCCAAATTGGAGCAGAGGAGGTTAAATTCTCCCTCTTTGCTGATGATATGATCTTATCCTTAGAGCACCCTAAAGACTCAACCACAAGACTCTTATAAGTCATTAAAAAATACAGTAATGTTTCTGGATATAAAATCAATGTCCACAAGTCAGTTGCTTTTGTATACACCAACAACAGCCAAGACGAGATGTTAATTAAAGACACAACTGCCTTCACCATAGCCCCAAAGAAAATGAAATACTTAGGAATATACCTAACAAAAGAGGTGAAGGACCTCTATAAAGAAAATTATGTAACCTTAAGAAAGGAAATAGCAGAGGACTTTAACAAATGAAGAACATACACTGGGAAGAATCAACATTGTTAAAATGTCTATACTTCCCAGAGCAATTTACTGAGTCAATGCCATCCCTCTTAAAATACCAACATCCTATTTTCAAGACTTGAAAAAAAATGATTCTGCCTTTTGTATGGAACCAAAAAACCCTCATATTGCTAAGGCAGTTCTTAGTAATAAAAACAAAGCTGGGGGTATCACCATACTGGATTTTATGTATTACAAGGCCATGGTGGTCAAAACAGCATGGTACTGGCACAAAAATAGAGACATAGATATTTGGAATCAAATAGAAAACCAGGAAATGAAATCAACAACTTACAGCCACCTAATCTTTGATAAACCAAACAAGAGTGTCCACAGGGGGAAAGATTCCCTACTCAATAAATGGTGCTCGGAGAATTGGATATCCACATGTAAAGACTGAAACTGGACCCACACCTTTCTCCACTCACAAAAATTGATTTAAGATGGATAAAGGACTTAAATTTAAGGCATGAAACAATAAATATCCTCAAAGAAAGAATAGTAAAAACACTGGAAGGTATCGGCCTGGGGAAAGATTTTATGAAGAAGACTGCATGGCAATAGCGACAACAGCAATAATAAACAAATGGGATTTAATTAAATTGAAAAGCTTCTGTACAGCCAAGGAGACAACAAACAAAGCAAATAGACATCCTACCCAATGGGACAGGATATTTGCATATTGTCTGATTCAAAGACAAACACTTAATGACAAGGATCTATACAGAACTTCAACTAATTCACAAGAAAAAAACCAACAATCTCATACATCAATGGAGAAAGAGAGATGAATAGAATCTTCTCCAAAGATGACAGACGAATGGCCAGCAATCATATGAAAAACTGCTCACCATCCCTAATTATTAGAGAAATGCAGATTAAAACAACCCTGAGATATCACCTAACCCCAGCGAGAATGGCCTATATCGCAAAATCTCAAAACTGCAGATGCTGGCGCGGTTGTGGAGAGAAAGGAACACTTTTACACTGTTGGTGGGACTGCAAACTAATACAACCTTTTTGGAAGGATGTTTGGAGAAACCTCAAAGAACTCAAGCTCGACCTCCCATTTGATCCTGCAATCCCATTCCTGGGCATCTATCCAGAAGGAAGAAAAAAAAAAAAAAACTTTTATTATGAAGACACTTGTACTAGGCTGTTTATCGCAGCCCAATTTACAATTGCCAAAATGTGGAAACAACCTAAGTATCCTTCAACCGAGGAATGGATCAGTAAGGAATATGTATACCATGGAATATTATTCAGCCATAAAAAGTGGACATTTTGCAGCATTTGTACTAACCTGGATGGAGGTGGAACACATCATTCTTAGTGAAGCATCACAGGAATGGAGAAGTATGAATCCTATGTACTCAATCTTTATTTGAAGACAATTAGTGACATGGTGGGGCGTGGGGGAAGGGGAAAGCAGACAGAGAAGGAGGGAAGGGGTGAGGGAAAGGAAAGGAAGAAGAAAAAAAAGAACAAGAAAATAGTGACTAATTTTCACATAAATTGGTTTTAATTTTGACCAAAGTATATTACTTAAATATTAATTTTTAACCCAAGATGTTAATATGTTGTTTAGGACATTATATCCTCATTTATAAGTGACATATGTTTGTAATTTCTCCTTTATGATAATATATTTTCTCCAACTGTAATAACAGGTGTACCCCAATGAAGTAGAATGATTTTGGTGTATTTCTTCTTTTTCTGTTGCCTATAAGATTTAGCATGATCTGTTTTTTAAAATTATCTTTTACTTTTATTTATAAATATTAGTTGTCTATTCTTTGATGCTTAAAAAAAATAATAAGAAGTTAACTGATGACTCCATACTGAATCTCAGAGTCAAAGCATTCTATAATAGACATGCTCTTATTTGACAATGTGACTGTCACTTTCTTTGCATCATCATCATCATTATTATTATTATTGCTTAAGATTTCGATGTAGCAATTGTCTGATTCCTTTTCTGAATGTATTTGTTTGTTCGTCATTACGAGGTTTTTGTTTCTAGTCCTCATCTTAAACATTGTTATTGTTATTGTTATGAAACTTTAAGTCTTTTTAATTTCGTGCAGGCAAAAAAAAAAATGGAAACCTAATTAACACATGTATATGTAAAAATAAAAATAAATTAAAAAAAAAAGAAAACAGGACTTGAGAATTCAGAATGTTTTGCTTAGATTTAAAATCATCAGAGTAACCAGCAATAACCAAAAAATGGTTCCCCAGGAAAAGAGAGCACTTAATCCAATCACTTAAATATAGAACCTAATCCCATCCCAGCCCACCCCCAAGGAGTCATGGTTTTGCATTTTTACTCAGAAAACTCAATCATCCTTGAGTCATCTAAAACTACAGTGGATTGTGGTGGGGTAGGCTGGGTGTGGAGGCTCACGCCCTATAATCCTAGCACTCTGGGAGGCTGAGGCGGATGGATTGCCTGAGCTCATGGGTTGGAGATCAGCCTGAGCAAGAGAGAGATCCCATCTCTAAAAATAAATAGCCAGGTGTTGTGGCAGGTGCCTGTAGTCCTAGCTACTCGGGAGGCTGAGGCAAGAGAATCACTTGAGCCCAAGAGTTTGAGGTTGCTGTGAGCTATGACACCACGGCACTCTCCCAAAGTGGACAAAAGTGAGACTCTGTCTAAAAAAAATATATAGATAGATAGATAGATAGATAGATACACACTAATTAAATTATCTGATTAGTACTTAGCACTCAATTTATACACTACATTAATTACATTCATGAAATGCTCCATATTTTCTACTATGACTTTTATATAATACTTTTACCAAGAAGAAGGTGCCTAGGCCTAACCACAAAGTAACTTTCTGTGAGTATTTCTTTGCCGTGGGGGTCTATTCATGCTCCCCAGGATGGGCTAGAGGATCAGCAGTGACTTGGCTCATCACAGGACAGATTCTCAGGAAACCCTGATCACTATTAGGTGGAATTGAAGGAGCAAAAAATGGGCACAGTGGCTCCTCAGCAAACACTTTGGTGAACGTAAAGATGTGGGATCCATTGTCTACATCAAAAAAGGAAATATTGCCCATATCCATATCCAGAAAAATCCCCAATCTCTGTACCTTGGTATCTGAGCAGAGGGCAGTCTGAGGCATTGTGTTGGCAAATGAGTAGCCTCCAGCCTTCAGACTCACAGTCCGGAATCCAAGATCTGTAGTCAGTTGGATCTTTCCTTTCCAGTTGAACAGATTCTTTACAAACTCCCAGGTCCCATTGTGTGCTCATTCCCACATCCACCTGCCAGTAATGGCAGCCAGAAGTGAAGTGAGGGGTACCCAGGACACAAAGTGGCAACTGCAATCTCTCAGCAAGGTCCTGTCGACTCTGTGTGATGCACACACAGCGGACACTCCTGAGATCCTCAGAAATGAGGAGGAACTTGTTGGCTGTGTCAATATCCAAGGTCACATCCACTGTAAAAACAAAAGCAAATTATCTCTATAAATGCACAAAATCCAGGCTGATGTTTCGTGGCTACTACAAAGTCCCAAATATCTCATTCCCTTTAGTTTCTTTCATCTGCTTTACATCAGAACTTTTTAGGACAGAAATTCCCTGGCTGCCCTGACTAGATCAAATTAGCATAGGCATGCTTTGTAGCAATATGAGACTCACTCATAATAGTAGTGCTTCTTTTTCCATTATGTGATATGTGTTTATTAATTAAACTTTTGTTCCCTGTATAGTGGAAAGTCTCTGAGTTAGACACCCTGACTCTCCTACCACACTAATGAACGAAAAAGAATGATATTAAGAAAATTCCAGTTAACAATATTTAATGATGCTTCTGTTTCCACATTTTACTATTCCAATTCAAAAGAGAACTAAAAGTAGACCTGCCATTCCATCCTGCCGTTCCTCTACCAGGTATACATCCAGATGACCCAAACTCACTTTACAACAAAGACATTTGCACAAGAATGTTTATTGCAGCCCAATGCATAATTTCTAAGTCCTGGAATCAGTCCAAGTGCCCATCGAGCCATAAATGGATTAACAAATTGTGGTATATGTACCACAATTGGTATATGTATTGGTATATGTACCATGGAATATTATGCAGCCATAAAAAAGATGGAGACTTTCCCTCTTTTATGTGTACCTGGATGGAGCTAGAGCATATTCTTCTTAGGAAAGCATCTCAAAAATGGAAAAAAAAAATCCCAAGATACTCAATACTATTATGAAATCAATATGTAATCACCCACACTTTCATACAAAAGATAAAACACAATTATAGCCCAGAGAGAAGGAGAGAAGAGGAGGGCAAGGGAGGGGGTGGACGGGTGGAAGGAGAGTAATCAGTGGAATCTCACCTACTGTGCATATTGCAAGTGTACATGTCAAATATATTAATGGTAGAATATAAATGTCTAAACACAACAATTAAATAAGTGAGGTGAATGCTATGTTAACCTGTTTGATGTAAACATTCCAAATGGTATATAAAATCAGCACATTGTACCCCACAAATGCAGTACTGTACACAGTTATGATCTAATTTTAAAAATAGTATCTAGAGCAGGATTCCAGGCTTTCGTTCTCCATGTTTCTAAACAAATTGGTTTAGACATCATTCACAGTTCTGACAGGAGATGGGATATCCCTGCAGATGAAAATATGCGGGCAGAAGTACCATTCCTGCACGTTAAAAGGACCCATGGCCACAAGAAGGAATGGGGACCTAGATGGGAGATGATTTTCCATACTCTGGGAGATGAAGCCTTAAGCAAAACATTGGTAATGGGAACAAATTTAAGAAAGAAACAAACAGGTATTTAAAAGTTAGTAGACATAATTTATCTATTGTCTGGTGTAAGTGCAGCAGATGAAAATGAATGAACATTTTGAGGGATGGGTATGTGACTGAAAGGTGAAGCTGCCAATTTTAATGGAGGAAGAAAAGAAAGGGTGTGATCTGGCCTACAGAAATTAATACACTGGAAAATTATGAAAAAAAAACCAACAGAACACATTATCTTTCAAGTCAAAAGACAAATGCAATCACCAATGTAGATTTCATAGGTTAAAACAACACATTGGGTGACTGATCTCTGATGATGAATTAGTAGATTAAATAAGATGAGTGGACATTGACAAGGAAGGAGGAAGAGAGTTAGAAAACTGGCTTGGACAGAGTGAATCTGTGCTCTATGTTTCAAGCAGAAGGCCAGATGTTGGTAGGTAAATGACTGGAAATTGTGGGTATCAGACAGGATACTGCACAGAACTCAACAGCGTGGGGAATTTCACAGGAACCCGCCTTTCTTTATCGTTGCAATTCTTTGCCCAGGCAGTCCATAATCTCTTCATTTAAATGTGCTTTCCCTCCAGAGTCATGGAGTCGGATAGTATTTTCTGTAGCAAAGGCCCCTGTTGAAGCCCATGGTGCTCAGATGAGGAGACCAGATTCTGCAGCTCTCCCCACACCCATTGAAACACCACCCCCATCCGCGGTGCTCCATACCAAACTCGTCCCAAGGCTGGGGAAAGCCCATTCAGTGCAATGGTGCCAACATTCACTGTTCATTAGAATTACCAGGGGGTATTAGCATTAGACTCAGGAGCACTACAGCCAGAGAGAAATTCAGATTCAATTGCTCAACGTTTTGCTACTCTAAGTTTGATGTGATCCCCCAAGACAGCAGGGTCATCAAATCTGAAATCTCCTAGTTCAGAATCCAAATTCTAACAAGATCCTCAGGTAATCTGAGCAAGCTACATTTTGAGACTCTCTTGTCCAATCCATGACATAAATATAGGAACGTTTTGTTAAAGATCAGATGATTCTATGTATTGTCAGGGCTGAGAACCACTGAAGCCAGAGGAGCATCTCATTTTTAGCATCAGGCATCAGCTGATCCCTACATGGAAAGGAGAGCCCATCCCACAGATGAGTCTTCCTGGACCTGTAGTGGGAAGGGGGCAGGGGTCACAGAGTCCTTACCTTGGAATTTCTGCATCCTTGGGTTCATCTATAGAATAGTTGTCAGATGGGGCTCCAGCTCCTTGATCTTGGAAACCAGCTTTCCCAGCTGCCAGTTGGGCCTGAGGTTGTTTTTCTGAGAGATCATGGGGCACAAATAGCAAAATAAATCCTCCCCATGTGGCTCTGTCTGCAGTGAATAGATGCAGTTAAGGCAGAAGATGCATCCACATTCCATGTATATTGGCTTTTCAAGATAGGCTGAGCAGATGGGGCATTTGCTTGCTTCTTGTAACAGTCCAGCCACGTCCACTGTTGGGGGAACACACATGGCAGGGTGAATTTCAATGCGATGAATACTTATTAGTGGCACGTGACAACTTTTACATGCACCAAGTTATTGTGTTCCGAATTTGTCATCCCCAAAACAAGACTGTGACAGTACAATGACCTAACCACATACCCTACCGTCAGGCAGTTGAAGTTCTCTCTGGAAAGAAAGTCACAAATAGACATTGTGTTTTGAACCGTGGTGGAGGAAGGGCCCATGCAACCCTTTCCCCCAGCCTAGCTGCACCAACAGAGGTGCCTGAGCATCTATCTGAAAAGCGGTTATTGCACCCCTATGCTGGTGTCATTTCACCTGGGGGAACCTAAGCAACAAATTGATTATGTAAAGGAGAAAGTCATCCTTTCTGCAGCCTTGGAACTGAAAACCAGACTGCCCACCACTCCACGGGCATCCAGTGTGTCTGGTTGTCAACACTCAGTGGGCACTTGGACAGCATTTGTTGAATTCATTAATCACTAACTGTATTTCTTTCATCCCCCTATGTCATAACCACCATTTCTTGGCATCTAAGAAGGAAAAGCCAAACACATAAGGGTGGACTCACTTCCTCTGCACTAGAATCTCCTCTATCCTCCAGCTGCTCCCACAGGTAGCTCAAGTCTTCTGGGGAATGAACACACCGGGGCCTTTTATGGTTGAGATTATCCTTCCCTCCCTCCTCACACCCTGCCATGCCCCCCTCAACCTAATCAGATTTTGATTTCATTATAGTAGATAATGGGGTTTTCATTGGTGATCTATCTCCAGTTACCCCCGTAACCTTAGTAAAAATCCTTCATCATGACAGTAAAGGCCAGGCACACTGGCTCACACCTGTAATCCCAGAACTCTGGGAGGCTGAGGTAGAAGGATTGCTTGAACTTGGGATTTTAAGACTAGCTTGAGCAAGAGGAAACCCCCATCTACAAAAATAGAAAATATTAGCCAGGCATGGTGGTAGGTGCCTGTAGGCCCAGATACCTGGGAGACTTATGCTGGAGGATTGCTTAAGACCAGGAGGTTGAGCTTGCCGTGAACTGGACTGACGCCACTTCACTCTAGCCCAGGCAACAGAGTGACTCTGTCTCAAAATAAAAAAAAAATTTAAAAATAAAACCCAGCCCCACCAATCTTTATATTATTTTTTCTTTCGTATGAAAGTAATGTTTAGGGTGGCGCCTGTGGCTCAGTCGGTAAGGCACCGGCCCCATATACCGGGGGTGGCGGGTTCAAACCCGGCCCCGGCTGAACTGCAACCAAAAAATAGCCGGGCGTTGTGGCGGGCGCCTGTAGTCCCAGCTATTCGGGAGGCTGAGGCAAGAGAATCGCTTAAGCCCAGGAGTTGGAGGTTGCTGTGAGCTGTGTGAGGCCACGGCACTCTACCCAGGCGGTACAGTGAGACTCTGTCTCTACAAAAAAAAAAGAAAGTAATGTTTAATTAGTATTACATTAAATTTAAACTAATGTACTAATTTCACAGCCTTATTATAAGATTTTTTCATCATTTGTAAGTGGTAATGTTTCTTCTGATATAAATGATACACTTAAAGCTTTGCTTATAATCCTAAAATAAACCACTCTGTATGATTGCATTTGCAATTTTAAAACATGGGAGAAATTCATACACATCAGAATTATAGGTAATTGGTGCCTGCAACCCATCTTGGATTTGGAAAAATTTTGATAATTCACAGGAATAATTTTTTTTTTAATTTTTGTTTTTATTGTTGGGGATTCATTGAGGGTAGCATTTGTTAGGCAAAGTCCCTCTTACAATTGTGTCTTGCCCCAAAAAGGTGTGTCACACACCAAGACCCCACCCCTCCTCCTTCCCTCTCTCTGTCTTCCTTTCCCACACCCTTCCCTCCTCCTTTCTCTCTCTGCTCTCCCCTTCTCCCACCCCACTGTGTCAATGTCCTCATATCAAAATTGAATACATAGGATACATGCTTCTCTATTCTTGTGGTACCTTACTAAGAATAATGTGTTCCGGGAGGCGCCTGTGGCTCAGCCGGTAAGGCGCCAGCCCCATATACCGAGGGTGGCGGGTACAAACCCGGCCCCAGCCAAACTGCAACCAAAAAAAAAAAAAATAGCCGGGCATTCTAGCGGGCGCCTGTAGTCCCAGCTACTCAGGAGGCTGAGGCAAGAGAATCGCTTAAGCCCAGGAGTTGGAGGTTGCTGTGAGCTGAGTGAGGCCACGGCACTCTACCGAGGGCCATAAAGTGAGACTCTGTCTCTACCAAAAAAAAAAAAAAAAAAGAATAATGTGTTCCACTTCCATCCACGTTAATACAAAAGATGTAAAGTCTCCATTTTTTTAATGGCTGAATAGTATTCCATGGTGGACATAGACCACAGCGTGTTAATTCATCCCTGGGTTGGTGGGCATTTAGGCTGTTTCCACATTTTGGCGATTTTAAATTGAGCTGCAATAAACAGTCTAGTGCAAATGTCCTTATGATGAAAGGATGTTTTTTCCTTCTGGGTAGATGCCCAGTAATGGGATTGCAGGATCAAATGGGAGGTCTAGCTTGAGTGCTTTGAGTTTTCTCCATACTTCCTTCCAGAAAGGTTGTACTAGTTTGCAGTCCCACCAGCAGTGTAAAAGTGTTCCCTTCTCTCCACATCCACGCCAGCATCTGCAGTTTTGAGATTTTGTGATGTGGGCCATTCTCACTGGGGTTAGATGATATCTCAGGGTTGTTTTGGTTTGCATTTCTCGAATAATTAGGCACAATGAGCACTTTTTCATATCTGCCTTCTTTAGAAGAGGTTCTATTCCTGTCTCCTGCCCATTGATATATGGGATTGTTGACTTTTTTCATGTGGATTAATTTGAGTTCTCTATAGATCCTACTTATCAAGCTTTTATCTGATTCAAAATATGCAAATATCCTTTCCCATTGTGTAGGCTGTCTCTTGGTTTTGGTTGCTGTCTCCTTAGCTGTACAGAAGCTTTTCAGTTTCATTAAGTCCCATCTGTTTATTTTTGTTATTGTTGCAATTGCCATGGAAGTCTTCTTCATGAAGTCTTTCCCCAGGCCAATATCTTCCAGTGTTTTTCCTATGCTTTGAGGATTTTTATCATTTCATGCCTTAAATTTAGGTCTTCTACCCATCTTGTGTTCCACTTCCATCCAGGTTAACAGAGAAAGGTGGAGAAAGGTGCGGGTCCAGTTTCAGTCTTTTACATGTGGATATCCAGTTCTCCTAGCATCATTTATTGAATAGGGAGTCTTTCCCCCAGTGTATGTTCTTGTTCGCTTCATTGAAGATTAGGTGGCTGTAAGATATTAGTTTCATTTCCTGGTTTTCTATTCTATTTCAAATGTATATGTCTCTATTTTTGTGCCAGTACCATGCAGTTTTGACCACTATGGCCTCATGTTACAGCCTAAAGTCTGGTATGCTGATGCCCCGGCTTTGTTTTTATTACTAAAAACTTCCTTAGCTATACAGGTTTTTTTCTGGTTCCATACAAAACACAGAATTATTTTTGCCCAGTCTTGAAAGTACAATGTTGGTATTTTAATAGGGATGGCATTGAATCGGTAGATTGCTTTAGGAAGTACTGACTTTTTTACTTGCCTTCAAGTGATCAGCAATGAGTATTCTCTTCATTTCAGGTTAGTCCTGAAAGATGATTGACATCACCTCAAATACTTAATATTTGAAATGTAAAGCGGCACCCATAGCTCAGTGGGTAGAACCCTGGCCATACACTGAGGCTAGTGGGTTTGAACCCGGCCTGGAGCCAGCTAAAAACAATGACAACTATAACAAATGGTTTGATGTAAACACGTCAGATTGTATTAAAAAATCAACACGTTGTACCCCACATATGCATAAATGTATTCATGACCTATGTGTACATGACTTAATAAAAAAAAAAAATAGCTGGGCATTGTGGCGGGCGCCTGTAGTCCCAGCGACTTGGGAAGCTGAGGCAAGAGAATCGCTTAAGCCCAAGAGTTTGAGGTTGCTGTGAGCTGTGACACAACAGCACTCTATCCAGGGTGACAGCTTTGAGACTCTGTCTTAAAAAAATAATTTTTGAAATGTAATTTTTCTCAGTTTACCTACTTTATATTTATGATTCATAAAATGTTTCATATTTTCTCCTGTAACTTTGTCCCATATGTTGAACCAAGAAGAAACATTTTTAGCTTTGAGCACTAAGTGATTTTCTCTACATGTTTTTTATGGCTAAAAGTTTATCTGCCTTGCTCCAGATAAACTAGAGACCTGGCAGTGCCCAGATTTATCAGGGGACAGATACTCAGGAAGCCCTGTGAATAAATTCTGTCTACCAAAAAGAATTATATGATGAATTTCAAAATGCTTGGACTTAGAAGTCAAGAGATAAATTATGTCTCTATTATTATTTTTTTTTTTGTAGAGACAGAGTCTCACTGTACCGCCCTCGGGTAGGGTGCCGTGGCGTCACACAGCTCACAGCAACCTCTAACTCTTAGGCTTATGCGATTCTCTTGCCTCAGCCTCCTGAGCAGCTGGGACTACAGGCGCCCGCCACAACGCCCGGCTATTTTTTTGTTGCAGTTTGGCCGGGGCAGGGTTTGAACCCGCCACCCTCAGCATATGGGGCTGGCGCCCTACTCACTGAGCCACAGGCGCCGCCCTATGTCTCTATTATTAATTAGATCATTTTGAAATATTCACCTAAATATTTTTGTTAGGATATTATGCCTTTTTAGGAGCCACTAATGCATTATCTTTCCCTTATAGGAAATTTGGAAAGACAAAATTACCTTCTAAATATGTAGAAAGAAGGAAATAACTCTATAAATTTGAACATTCTCATTTTTTGTAATAACATAAAAGGATAAAAATTGCATAATGTTTACCTAAAAATAAACAAATATTATAGCATACTTATATGTACACATAGACATAAATTCATATATGTAAGAACATATATATACTCACCCACAAAAAATTCTGAAATATAATTTTTTTCATTACCAGATAATTTATAACAGGAAAAATGGTACTATGTTTCAATTGGACATGATTGGACATCTGTATGATACACTTTAAATATGCTATGTATTCATATTAAAATTACATAAGAAGTAATTTTACATGTATAAAGAAATGTTTATTAAGGATAAAGAATGCAGAAAATACACAATATTATTTAGATTATTATTATAGAATTAATTACAAAAACAGGGGTATCATCTCATTTATATTTATAATTGTATTATATTTTCAGAGTTATAGCTTGAGGGACTCATGGAAACAACCAATCATGTTTCTGTTAAAATAGATGATAATAAATTTTATTCAAATTGGTTCATAAACTACCATTGAAAGTTTCACTAAATGAGAAATGTTTTAAAGCATATTCTTTGCATTTATTATTTATCAATCGGCTTATTCATTCACAATGTTAATTGGGGAAAGGATTTTGCAAGTTATTTTTTATTCATGCCTTGGTGCATAGTGTTCAATCATACCAGTAACTAAGACAATAATTTCTTTTTAATGTGAGCTAACTGTGTAAATGTCCTTCAATAAAATTCATAAAATCTAAAATCAATGATTTACAGTAAATCTCTTGCATGTAGAAGTATCGCTTCTGACAAAGAAAGTAACAAACACATGGGCCCCATGATTACGGTCATTTACGCCAACTAGAATGAAGCACAAATGCCCAATTGATTTTATTTATCAAGTTCAGACAGCAGGAAAAGCTTAGCTCAAGATTTCAAACCTTACGTTTTCAAGTGGATTTCTCATCCTATATTACCTCTCAACAAGTTTTCATTTTTTTACCAACGTCTTTTTACCATACCCTTTTCTCCTAGTTGCCAACACATTTTGCATTCAAACTTGAGTTCAATATATTAACTTCATTTTGGCTAATTAGGATATAATTTCCTTTTTTTCTTTCTTTGAAACAGAGCCTCAAGCTGTCGCCCTGGGTAGAGTACTGTGGCATCACAGCTCACAGCAACCTCCAACTCCTGGGCTCAAGCGATTCTCCTGCCTCCACCTCCCAAGTAGCTGGGACTACAGGCGCCCGCCACAATGCCTCGCTATTTTTTTTTTTTTTTGGTTGCAGCCATCATTGTGTTTGGCAGGCTGGGCCCGGATTTGAATCCACCAGCTCAGGTGTATGTGGCTGGTGCCACAAGTGCTGAGCCTAGGATTAATTTCTAAGAACACAGCCTTAACAGGAAGAGAGGATGAAGAAATTAGAGTACAAGCTATTGAATATATGCTTTATATCAGTATGTGCATTTTGAAGTTATTTTTTCCTAATTATAGTACATAGCTTATTTCATGGGGTTTCATGATATTTGAGTATTGGAACTCAGAAAATAAACAGCATACGTTCAAAACGTCTCAATGACACATAACCATCTACTGTTACATATTTTTTTACTTGTTAGAGATAATAATTTATAGCTATTAAATGATTAGCTAATATATTTTTAACCAAAAAGCATATTCATTGGTGATATAAAGTCCTTCTTCTGTGAGTTTATACTGTCTTTTAAAATGACATTGAGTTTTCTGTGAAGAATATTGTCCTAAAGAATGTTGCATTTGATTTTTTATATTAAACATTTAAATAAAATGCACACGATTATATTTATATGAAATAGATATAGAAAAGCAAATGTAGTGCTTGTTATAAAGTCTATGTCTCATTACGCAGTAAATGGTAAAGTTCCAAAAGGAACAGAAAAATTACATCAAAACTGAACAGAACACATTCATCTAACATCTTAAGACATTTTTTCTCTTTGCCCAACAAAGTTTTCCTCAGAAAACAGTACAATGACTATCAGTGAGACATTATTTCCAGCAGTTTTATAGAAGCTATTTTTAACCAAGGGTTTTAATTCTCTTATTATAAATAGTTTAAGTGCCCACTGTGTCCGTAGCTCTGCTGGGGGTGCTAGTTCTGCTTCTCAAGGCCCCTTTGTGATAGAAGACGTGTCATTTTTTATATTTAAACACTTTATTACAAGGTAGAAAATAAATGCCACACACAAAGTGGTGTGCAAATACAAAGGAACGAAGGTGATCTCCACTGTGAGTAAAGGCTGGAGGCGGGAACATCAGAAACCTCAACTAAGAAGTTTTATTAATTTTTCTTTATCAGTGCTAAGAAGATATCATGGTTTTTGCTAAATTTGTCTTTTCCTTTTGTAAAACTGAGTTTTAATCAATGAAAAAAGACTGCTATACTCCATCTCGGCAAATCGAATTTTGTTGTGAATATTTCCCAGTTGAAATGAAGGAAGTTATGTTTGTGTACGTGGATTGACAAAATTAAAATTCTTAGTTTGCTAACATAAAAGATAACCCAAAAATGTCTAAAGACATTTTCAGGACGGTCGTATCTAGTGCGCCACGTATCAACTTGTCATCTTTGGAGTCTTTCACCTCAGGTGTGTTAATAATGGTTTTATCTTTTTCTCTTCATTAGCTATATTAGAGCATTAAGCTTCAGTATCTCTTAGAACTAGTGTTCTATTTCTGTTTTGTTTTGACTTTAATAACAAATTTTTACCAGTTTTTATGTATGTAATTAAGACTGTATAATAGGGGTGG
Organism: Nycticebus coucang; assembly: GCF_027406575.1. Lineage (NCBI taxonomy): Eukaryota > Metazoa > Chordata > Mammalia > Primates > Lorisidae > Nycticebus > Nycticebus coucang. The sequence continues at coordinate 147,379,965 of NC_069783.1, read as the reverse complement.
CGCCTGTGGCTCAAGGAGTAGGGCGCTGGTCCCATATGCCAGAGGTGGCGGGTTCAAACCTAGCCCCGGCCAAAAATCCAAAAAAAAAAAAAAAAGAAAGACTGTATAATAGAATAAGATGAATAAATCAACAGTATTTTCCTGTAAATATTAAATGTCACTACTGCTTTTGGTATTGATTCTTTACCATAAAATTTCATCTGTGCCGTAAATGACTTCATGCATCCTGTTTTATGTTTTTTCTTCATTTATTTATCAATCATCATATAGTGCTATGTATCAAGTGTTATTTTAAATTTTTAATAAAATATCAACACATTATGCAACCCTGTAAGGAAGACACTGTTATTGTCAGGCCCATATTATAAGTGAGGAAGCTGGATGACAGAGATATATGTGTCTTGCTCAAGGGCACAGCCTCAGCAGCTTCACAGGTCAGCGTCTAAACCCAGAATTGTCTCCAGGGCCTGCACCCTTGACTGGCCTACTCACCATTTATCAACAGATAGCTTTGGAACAGAGAACATCACGCAATGCCTTTACCACTGTATAGTTTTCTACTGCTGCTGTCACAAATTACCACCACCCAAATGCTTTTACACTACTTTACACTACAAAAGCATTTCCTGGCAATTATTTTTTAGGTTAGAAAAATGACATGGGTGTCAGTGGGTTAAAATTAAGGTGTCAGCAAAGCCATGTTCTTTTCTGGAGATTCTCGGAGAAGACCCTCTTTGTCCATCTGCATCTC